>NC_081186.1:55133380-55441440 GCF_029867415.1 Vicia villosa
TTAGCTCGTAAATGAGCGTAGCCATTTTGAAGGTTTATGAGAAAGAATATGAAAAAGGTTTTAGAGCAAGGCAAAGCAATTAAGGGCAACCTAGTTAGATGAAAAATGTTCTTTTAGCCTTTCAGGGTGAAAGGGTCTATCCATGCCATAAGAGGGTAGGAAGCCTTTCATTTGGAGGTTGAAGGGTCGTCGCAACGTCGTTCGCCATAAGACTGTCTCATGCCATAGAGAGGCAGGTAGTCTAAGGGAAGGACCAGAATAGCCTTTTCGTAGGCAGCCAGAGGATACCTCTGTAACACCCGAATAATTTTAATATTAATTTAATTGGAATATTGAATTAATAATGAGAATTATAAAGATTTTGTGGAAATAATAGAAAATAATGGTTCATGGCATTTGGGCCATGTGAGGAAATAGTAAAAGAAGGGGAGGTGAAAGATAACTTGACGGTTGAGACTTTACCTGTGAGGATTGAAGACCGAAGACTGAAGCAATTGCGAGGTAAGGAAATAGCTTTGGTCAGAGTAGCTTGGGGAGGACCAGCTGAAGGTAATGTTACCTGGGAGCTAGAGAGTCAGATGAAGGACTCTTATCCAGAACTTTTTACCTGAGGTATGTTTTCGAGGACGAAAACTCTTTTAGTGGGGGAGAGTTGTAACACCCTGTTAGCTGAAGATTTCGTTTTATGTTGTTCATCCTTCGAAGGAGTTGAAAATCGAAGGAAAGATGGTTACTGATGGCCATCCCTTAAAAAGTAAAAAATGGCTACTGATGGTCATGCTTCGGAAAATAAAGACTTCTAAGTTCGATGAAGATAAGTGAACACTGAAAGATTAATGAAAGCATATGTCTTCGGGACTTAGACAAAATTCATAGAATATGTATTCAAGTATTACTACTTAGCGTGTTTTTTAGTAGTGTTTGTTTAATACACTGCCACGCGTCGAAGATGGACTCAGGCGGGAAGATTTGAAATTCGAAGACGGTTTCGTAACCGTTCAACAACAGATGGCTTCGCTGGAAGTTCTGATGAGAAACGTGGCAGCAGATTAGTATAGGACCGTTAAGGTCGAAACTAGTATAAATAGGAGTCTTAATGTTAGGATTCTGTGTGTTCATTTTGTACAAATCACTCACATATTTACTCAAGTATCAAGCGTTAAGAGAAAGAGTTCGCTGAGAAAATGTACGTATGACACCACCATTTTAATACATGTGTATTATCTTTTTGTTTTTATCTTTCAGAATTACTGCATTTCGTTTACTTCTTGCCATTTACGTTTCTGCATCTTTACTTTAACGTCATTTACTTTCGAATTACTTTCATGCTATTTACTTTCGAAGTCTTTTATATTTCTGCAGTTTAAGATTCTTTACGTTTCAATTGTCCTTTTAATTTTTTATGTCATGTCACTTCGTTGAAGTCACATTTATATATAACAAAGTGATTGTCAAGACTATTTGTTCTGTTAATCGAACAACGCTTATTGAAGAAGACAAATAATGAATATGGTTCGAATAAACATTGATAACAATCTTCTTGACTATGTGTCCTAGGATCAATCTAGTCGATCCTGCA
Organism: Vicia villosa; assembly: GCF_029867415.1. Classification (NCBI taxonomy): domain Eukaryota; kingdom Viridiplantae; phylum Streptophyta; class Magnoliopsida; order Fabales; family Fabaceae; genus Vicia; species Vicia villosa. The sequence goes on from NC_081186.1 coordinate 55,134,960, forward strand.
AGTAACCAAATCATATTTATTATAGTTTGGAAGACTAGCGGTTGTTTACCGGAAATCACCGTAAACACACCCGTATAATTTTAATATTAATTTAATTGGAATATTGAATTAATAATGAGAATTATAAAGATTTTGTGGAAATAATAGAAAATAATGGTTCATGGAATTTGGGCCATGTGAGGAAATAGTAAAAGAAGGGGAGGTGATTTTGTAATCCTTTTACTGATTTTATTATTATTTTCATAAAACAATTGGAATTGGGAAGAAAGAAAGAACGTGCAAGAACAGAGGGTTGAGAACACGAAGAACGTGAAGGAGAACTGTAGAGGGAGAGACCAAGGATCAAGAGCTCTTGTCTAAGGTAAGGGGGGACTCTCCACTTAATCTCTATTATCGTGTTATATATAATGATGTTGAGTAGGAGTATTGTTTGGATCATTGGATTCTATATTCTGAATTTTCTGTTGTGTTCATCAGTTGGATTGAAAATTGTGATTGTTGATCTCTAATAACTGAGTAGATTTAGGATGTGATGAGTAAAATCGATTGTAGAATCATGTACTATATCAAATTGGCACGCCCAGTGGGACAGTGTCAAGCAGATTGTTTTAATCAATTGCTTTATTTTTGTCTAGACAATATCAAGATCTTGTATGAACCTTAGGAACGGTAAATTAAAGAACAGTGCACAACCGATTCCCAAACGAAGGTACAACAGGAAAATGGTCGTTACGGCCAGTGCAGGGGGTAATCAAGATCCCCCACAAGGTTCAGGATCAGGAGCGGCAAATTCGACTTCTACTCAAGAAACACGAGATGCAACGGGTCCAAATGGATCGAGACCTGCAGATAATTCCCAGACTATGCCTGAAAATAATACAGCACCCTCAGGGACTGTTCCAGTTTCAGTGTCGACAACCGCACCCTCATCCACAAGCGCAGAGGACGTATTGTTTGCCTCGACAAATGCTGCAAACAATTTATTTGGTCAAGGCACGAACTCCGCTTTCGAATGGAGACCAAATAATCCATACGGAATGCCATACCCACATGGAACAGGCGTACGGGGGGCAGGACATATATATGCCCCAACTAACAATGCGACATTTTCACCAAATGTTAGTTCAGTGGGTCGAAGTGCACATAACACTGGTTTCTCTACCCAGATGCCTCACTTTACCACAAATAACCAAGCAGCATTTCGACAAGAAATGGATGCAAGCAACCATGATATGGTAGGGGTTTTGGCCAGAGAATTGACTTCAGTTTTAAGCCCACTAATGGTAAATGTTACTACTACGAATAGAGAAAACATGGAGACTTTCCAAAAGATATCATCTCAGATGAATCGAATGGCAGAATTCATGGGAATAACGCCACCTAAAAGGAAAGACAAACAACCTTCGAATCAAGAAGAGAGGCCCATTTTAGAACGTGTACAAGACATAGTTCCATCATCTAGGACGGCTACTAGGGATGTAGGCCCCTCACGAAGAACAGAGGTGTTCGAAGGGACTCCAATAATTAATTTAGAAGCTTCAAATCAAAGAACTGTCCCCGTCCGACAAGAAACGGAGGAGGAGCAACCCAGATTAAGGATTGTGGGTAGGAACGAACACCCAGATGAGATTGTTCAAAGAGTCAGAAGAGAAAATCTGGCTACAGAAAATAACTTAACTGCCATGATAGAAAGGGTTATGGCCAACAATGGCCTTAGTACTGGACTTAGACGTCCAAACTATACATCCCCTATATCAGATTATATCATGCAAACAGAATTGCCTAGGGGCACTAAGGTACCCAAATTTACAAAATTTTCAGGCGAAACGAACGAGTCAACGGTGGAACATATTGCTAGATATTTGACGGAAGCAGGAGACTTAGCGGGAAACGAAGATTTAAGGATCAAATATTTCCCTAGTTCACTGACAAAAAATGCCTTCATTTGGTTTACTACTTTGCCACCAAATTCGATAGATGCATAGGCATACTTGGAAAGACTTTTCCATGAGCAATTCTACATGGGCCAAACTAAGATAAGTTTGAAAGAATTGGCCAGTGTTAAAAGAAAATTCACAGAAACAATTGATGATTATTTAAATAGGTTCCGTCTGTTGAAATCAAGGTGTTTTACAACAGTCCCAGAGCATGAACCTGTTGAAATGGCTGCAGGTGGTCTAGATTATTCAATAAGAAAGAAACTAGATACCCAATACCTTAGGGACATGGCCCAATTAGCAGATAGGGTTCGACAAGTCGAACGCCTGAAGGCAGAAAAAGCTAGGGCAAATAAAAGTTATAAGAAAGAAAGAGTGGCATACGTCGAAGCCAAGGATGCTGAGAATGAGTCTTTCGATGACTCATATAGCCCTGAAGAAGTCGAAATAGACTTGGCTGAATTGAAAGAAGCGCCACCTTATGCTTGCAAACTGCTAAATCCTGCCAATGGAAAAAATCCAGTAGAAAACGATAAGAATGATAGGTTCCCTAAGAAAACTTATACATTCGACATTACCAAGTGTGATGAAATATTTGATTTATTGGTAAAAGATGGCCAAATGATACTACCTCCAAATTCAAAAATTCCTCCGTTGGAACAACGGAAGAAAAGAGGTTTTTGTAAATATCATGGGTTTTTAGGCCATAAAACTTCTCAATGTTTTCTTTTCAGGGATCTAATTCAAAATGCTCTCAATGATGGAAGGTTGAAGTTTGCTGACAAGACCAAGAGTCATATGAGGGTCGATACCAATCCCCTAAACATTGCTGACGCCAGCCTCTGCGAGGTAGAAGATATCAACATGGTGGAAGTTTCTGAAATCGAGGTTGAGGAGACTAAAGCAATGTTCAATGGAAAGCAGGCTACTGAAAGCCTAAATAGTGACATAATCTTCAATACTGATGTCGAAGAATCTTCCAAGGCAGAAATAACTGAAGCCTCGAAGGAAGAAAACAGCGAGGCCACTGAAGACCTCAGGATAAAACTCCAGAAAATCCAGATCTCTGAAGTTCCTCCAGCAGCGGTTAACATGGTTAGCGCCAGACGACCAGTGTCTGAATTTGGCGAACTAGAGACATGGCTGACGAGGAAAAATGGGGGCATCGAAGTTCCTCCAAGAACTGAAAGCCTCAAAGAATATCTCTGGAATTGCCATAAGAGAAATGGTGGTAAGCAATGGATGTGTCCAAGGTGTTCGATCATGCTGAATCGAAGGGTCGAAGCCAACTTCGAAAGGGTTCGACGCGAAAGGTGGGCACACCCAGGAAGAGAGCCAAATCCCCTACTACAACTGTACCCAAAGATGGAGGAAAGCTTGGTAGGATTTTTGGTCAGATGCCACAAAGAAAACACTGAAGTTGCTCTCTGCCCAAGATGTGGGGCAGTCTATGACGAAATGCTGGCACGATCATTCGAACGTGTGTATTGCTACATGAGTCAAGAAATTCAGGGGTTGCGTCCCAACCTGTACGGTTTCGACATTTGGACTCCAACAGAGAGGCCTGATAGCCCACATCCTAGGACTCGAAGGGTGACGTTCAAAGTCCCTGCAAATGCACCCAGGGATAGGTGGGTACAAGCTGATGCAAGAACCAACAAATGGCGAAGTTGGGACCAAGGTGGTAGAACTGCAATGGCATATAGGAAACAATTTCAAAGGTCAAATCGAGAGGCGTATCGGTTGGAGAATTATAAAGGAAAAAATCCTATGTCTCGGTCCCAGTGGAGAAGGCATCAGAGAATAAAAAAGGGTCAGAAGGAATACAGGCCAAGAGAAGCTGGAGACTCTAGTAGCAACCAAGTCCCATACCAGGGGGCAAAGTCGAACAAACCTCCGGTGGAACGCAGACTATTCGAAGCTGAAAAACTCTTGGATGAAAAAGACAAGATGCGTTCAAATTCTTGGAAAGAAGAGGATAGAATGACAAATGATTTTGACTCTGATGGAGTGTCATCTATAAACTTGAATTGCAATGTTGTCTCGGTACTCCCTCACGAGTTTAATCAGGAAACTGAAGTAGAAGACTGTGAAGAGGCTGATATCGAAGAAATGGCAAAACACAGACCCGTGTGTTACTATGTGCTGAATAACGGTGCAGTAGAAGAACAGAATGCTTTCTTCGAAAGGCCTGATGAGGGTATGCGAAATCATTTGAAGCCACTTTATATCAGGGCTAAGATTGAGAACGTGGGCATAAATAAAGTCCTAGTTGACGGGGGGAGCAGCAGTAAACCTAATGCCTCAATACATGCTAAAAAGAATTGGTATGTTCGATACGGATATAAGGCCACATAACATGGTTTTATCCAACTACGAAGGCAAAATAGGACAAACTCTGGGAGTTGTTCAAGTCAATTTGACAGTAGGCTCAGTTACCAGGCCAACCATGTTCATGGTTATACCAGCAAAGGCAAACTACAACCTTTTGCTTGGTAGGGAATGGATTCATGGAGTAGCGGCTGTACCCTCAACCATGCATCAGAGGGTGACAATTTGGAGAGAAGATGGTATAATGGAGAATATCGAAGGTGATCAGAGTTATTACATGGCTGAAGTCAACCAGGTGAACAAAAACAACTTCGACAGGAACTTGGCAAACATAGGCCCTTGTCATGCTGCTGAAGAGATGTATACCCCAAACAAAAATGCAATGTACTATTTGACTTTACACCCAAATGGATTCCAATGGGATAGGGAGATCATGGATGGTCCACCAGATCCAGCACCATCGGAGAATTATCCAGCAGTACGGCCAACGGGCTGGGACGATGACATTAATCATGTCTGAGTCTGCGTTCTTCGAAAAGATTTCGGCCTATATGGCCGAGAACAAAAGAAAAACGGCTCTCGAAGCCGAACTATCAAATACAAAGATAGATACAGTCCTAACCAAAGAAGGAATATCAGAATTGGAAATACGTACGAGTTTCGAACTCCCTGAAGATACGGGTCCAGTTGAAGAGATCATAGGAGAAGAACCAAGTCAAAGGTTAGATGCAATATACGACGAAGAACCGTTGGGATTTGAAAAAGACCCAATGGCGTCGAACATAAAGATGTTGGCCCAAGATCCACTTGAAGAAGTCAATCTTGGAGACAATGATCAGAAGAGAATAACATATATCAGCGCGAAACTAGAACCAGAATTGAAAGCAACGGTCATCAAAATGTTGAAAGACAATAGAGATTGTTTTGCTTGGGATTATGATGAGATGCCTGGTCTCGAAAGAGACTTAGTCGAATTGAAATTACCAATAAAAGAAGGGAAGAAGCCAATAAAACAAACTCCCAGAAGATTCGCGCCAGAGATTCACTCGAAGATTAAAGCAGAGGTCGAAAGACTCTTACGGTGCAAATTTATCCGAACTACAAGGTATGTTGAGTGGATTGCTAATATAGTACCTGTAATTAAAAAGAATGGCTCATTAAGAGTATGCATAGACTTTCGCGACCTTAATGCAGCTACTCCGAAAGACGAGTATCCCATGCCTATAGCAGAAATGCTAGTAGACTCGGCCGCAGGTTTCGAGTATTTGAGCATGTTGGATGGATATTCGGGATACAATCAAATTTTTATAGCAGAAGATGATGTATCCAAGACAGCATTTCGTTGCCTAGGAGCAATAGGCACTTACGAATGGGTTGTGATGCCTTTTGGTTTAAAAAACGCAGGGGCAACTTATCAAAGAGCAATGAATTCTATATTTCACGACTTCATAGAAACATTCATGCAAGTGTATATAGATGACATTGTGGTAAAATCTACCTCGGGTATGAGTCATCTTGATCATCTGAGCCAATCATTCGAAAGAATGAGGAAATATGGCTTGAAGATGAACCCCCTTAAATGTGCTTTCTTTGTGCAGGCAGGAGATTTCTTGGGTTTCGTAGTCCACAAAAAAGGGATAGAAATCAACCAAAACAAGACAAAAGCCATTATGGAGACCAAGTCTCCCTCCACGAAGAAAGAATTACAATCATTGTTGGGTAAGATAAATTTCTTAAGAAGATTTATCTCTAACTTAAGTGGACGCACGCAAGCTTTCTCACCTCTACTTCGGCTTAAGCAAGGAAAATTCGAATGGCGTGCGGAACATCAAGAAGCTTTCGATCAGATAAAGCAATACTTGACTTGTCCACCAATTCTATCTCCCCCAAATGGGAAGAAGCACATGCGCCTATATATTTCAGCATCAGATAAAACAATAGGCAGCATGCTTGCCCAGGAGGATGAGAATGGCATCGAAAGAGCCATTTATTATTTAAGTAGAGTACTCAATGATGCAGAGGCTAGATATACTGATATAGAAAAACTCTGCCTTTGTTTGTATTTCTCCTGTATCAAACTCAAGTATTATATAAAGCCAGTTGATGTTTACGTTTCATCTCATTATGATGTTATTAAACATATGTTATCTAAGCCAATACTACATAATTGAATTGGCAAATGGGCTTTAGCCCTTACTGAATATTCATTAATATTTTAGCCTCTCAAGGCAATGAAAGGTCAGATTGTGTCAGACTTCATTGTCGACCATGCGGTGGTTGAGAATCATCAGCATTGTGTAGACTTGAAACCTTGGAAGTTATATTTCGATGGTTCAACGCATAGAGAGGGAACTGGTATTGGAATGTTGATAATTTCTCCTGATGGAATTCCAACAAAGCTCAAGTATAAAATCGAAGGTCCATCATGCTCCAATAATGAAGCTGAATACGAGGCTTTAATTGCTGGACTTGAGGCTTTGTTAGAATTGGGGGCAACCAGAGTCGAAATTAAAGGAGACTCCGAATTGGTCATCAAACAATTGACAAAGGAGTACAAGTGCATCAAAGAGAATCTGATCATGTATTTTATCATCGCAAATAGGTTACTCAAGAAATTCGAATACGTGGAATTAAAACATGTACCAAGGGTGAATAACCAGGAAGCAAACGACTTGGCTCAATTAGCTTCGGGATATAAAGTATCAAAAGAAAAGTTGGAAGAGTTGATTGAAGTAAGAGGAAGAGCAATGTTTACTAAACTTTCGCCAAGTGATCTGGAAAATTCACAATTGGGTTATGCCAATAAAGAACAATTCGAGGTACTAAATATAGATTCATTGGCTGACACAGATTGGAGGAATCCAATTATTAACTATCTGAAAAATCCTTCGACGGATACAGACAGAAAAATCAAGTATAGAGCCCTGTCATATTTTCTGATGGGAAATGAATTGTTCAAGAAAACTCCTGAAGGGGTATTGTTGAAATGCTTGGGAGAAGCAGAAGCATACTTGGCTCTGTCGAACGTACATAGTGGAGCATGTGGTGCACATCAAGCAGGGCACAAAATGAAATGGCTCTTGTTTCGTTATGGGATGTATTGGCCTTCGATGCTAAAGGATTGCATAGAGTTCGCGAAAGGGTGCCAAGAGTGCCAAGAACATGCAGGTATCCAACACGCTCCAGCAAACGAACTAAGTACAATAGTAAAACCATGGCCTTTCAGGGGATGGGCACTAGATTTGATTGGAGAGATTCACCCCAAGTCATCCAAAGGGCAAAGATACATTTTGGTAGGAATAGACTATTTCACAAAATGGGTTGAAGCAATACCACTGGCAAATGTGGATCAAGAGGCGGTGATCGAGTTTATTCAGAAATACATTATATATAGATTTGGAATCCCAGAAAGTATAACAACTGATCAGGGATCAGTCTTTACTGGACGAAAAATGCAAGATTTTGCCAGAGAAATAGGTTTCAAGTTATTTACTTCTACACCTTATTATGCCCAAGCAAATGGACAGGTTGAAGCAGCAAACAAAATAATAATTGGTCTTATCAAGAAGCATATAGGAAAGAGACCCAAGAATTGGCATAAGACTTTAGATCAAGCACTTTGGGCTTGTCGAACATCTCCAAAAGAAGCTACGAATACAACTCCTTTCCAGTTGACGTTTGGACATGACGCAGTACTTCCAATTGAGATATGTTTGCAATCAGTAAGGATACAAAGACAAGCAGACATTCCTCCCAACGTATACTGGGAGTTAATGATGAATGAGTTAGTATATTTGGACGAAGACAGACTTCGAGCACTGGAAATGATAAAAAGGCAAAAGGAAAGAGTGTCCAGAGCTTATAATAAAAAGGTGAAAGGTAAAACTTCTGTTAATAATGACTTAGTCTGGAAAGTTATTTTACCTATAGATCGAAAGAATCAGGCACTTGGTAAATGGTCCCCACATTGGGAAGGACCCTTTCGAATCTTAAAAGTATTCTCGAACAATGCTTATGAAATCGAAGAATTAGCAGAAGATCATAGGATCTTGAGAGTAAACGGGAAATATTTGAAGAGATATAAACCAAGTATGCACGAAGTAAGGATTGCAAAGACGTAGATACCCAGGGTACTACGAAAAGCCAAAATGGTCAGGCACCAAAATGGCTTCACAATCAGGAAGAATTATGGAAAGAAAAATCAAAGAAGACACCAAAATACTCTTTTTCATTTCAAGCATGGGAATACATTCATTACAAAAAAATCCAAAAAATAGGATCTGAAGTTACAAAAAGAAGGAAGGCATAAATATATATAAAAAGATTAAACCTAAGGTAAAAAACTTGCTAGTCAATCCTTTGGTTTAAATTGTCCAAAGACAACACGGGAGAAGATTCAGCCTCGAACATATCCATGGCTCCAGAAGTACGCATCCTTCTCACTACGCCTTTCTTAAGAAAAATATAGCTAAGGAGTCTCCCGTACGGAAGACAAGTCACAACCCCTCGACGGTCAACACCGGCAGAGACAGCTTTAACAAGTCCCTTGAAGATCATCAAAGGGATGTTAATTTTCTTCCCTCGAAGACCACAGAGGATAAACTCCAAGTCTTCAACCATGATGTTGTTTTCGTCAATCCGCCGAGGTTGAAAGTTCCCCACGAGCAACTGGTGCCAGATCCTGATGACTTTGGCACTAAAGCGGTCATTGTCCATAAGAGTTCTCAGCATGAGATGAGTAGTCATGCTGAAACTGTTGTCATCAAAAGCTTCACCAGAGTTATTGCATTTTATCAGATTGGCAATAGTGGTGGGAGTAATACTGAGACGAGCGTGTCGAATAGCAGAATCAATGGTGGTTCTACCTTCAGGATCTATGCGTAAAGACGCATTCATCCAGAATTCTGCCACCATGTTTGGGTAAATAGCACCCTCCAGGACTTCCTCAAAGTAGAAGTCTAGTTCCTAGTTAACAAACAGGGTTTCGATGGTGATGAAATGGCGAACAAGTTCATCCTCAGAGAGTCTGAACTCGCCTCTAATGAGGGCTTTGATGTCGTTAAAGAAGAGAGGTTCAGCCATTGCAAGGTAAGAAAGTTGATCTGAAAGAGAAGTTGTGTGTTTTCTTTTTTCTGTGTTTAGTTTGGAGAGAAAACGCATGAATGAGAAATAAAGGTGATATTGGACCCTTTATATAGAAGGGGAATACTGAAGGGTGGGTTTTAATTGCCAATGAGTGATTGGACTGCGGTTGGTTTTCCAAAGAAAGAAGTTATGGCTTCCGCCGTTTCCCGCCCTTGGAAGTTGAGAAGTAATCATTAAACTGATGCACGCACGTCTGAAAACCGACGTTTTGGAGAAAGTGACGTCACTTTTAATAATGATTATGGCTAGAAGAAGTGGAAACGTCAAGTCTAGAGGCAAGAGTGCTGCGAAGGATGTTCAGGTTCTACATGTTGCATTTAATAAAAGCACTGTAGGAAATCTAAAGATATATCTTGACAAGAAATTGAAAGATTCGCTAAATCAACAATGGCAAATATGATAGAGATAAAAGGGATTCAAGCGTACAAATATTATATGTCTACAGTGGCCTCGATTACAAAATAAAGGTGCAATAAGTAACAAGATCGAAAACATTTAGTTGAAATCCTCAGGGAGATCCTTTTTGATCTTCAAATATTGAGTCTCCCATGAAGACATGCGAAGTTCAGTTAGTGCCCGGTGTTTCTTCAACTTTTCGATTTCTGGCACTAACTTTTGTGCAGTCTCGAAATGTTTCATTCCTGACTGCACCACTTCGAGCAAGTCTTGTTGATTAGACTTTTGTAGGACTGCTTGACAACTTTCAGCCTCCTTTATCTTGCCCTCGAGTACTTTGATTTCTTGTTTCCAAGAGCCGATTTTCTTCTCATAATCATCAATGGCCTTCTGATTTTCTGAATGTTTGAGCCTGAGGGCCTCACCTTGTTTCGTTGCGTCCATAGCAAAATTCCATGAAGAGTCATGAGAGGCCTTTTTCTCAGATAACTCTTTTTCGACATTTTGCCTTCGAAGGATGTTAGCTTGGAGTTGCTCAAGTAGAGAGCCCAGCAGAACAATTACCTCTGAAACTTCTGTGGAAACTTGAAGCAAATCTACTTTCTTTAGAAGTTGATTTAAGTTGTGGCTCTTAATAGGGTCCCGGTTGAGAACATCTACAAGATTGACCCCAAAGAATCTTTCTTTTATTTGTCGAAGAAGACTGGGAATATCTTCCTTGTCACTAGAGTCCGCAGTAACAGCTGTTGAGATATTAAGCTCCGGAGGCGAAGGAGTATTCACATTCATAATGGCCTTTAAGAAACTGAGAGGATCAGTTTGCTTAAGTTGTTCAAGCTCTGAAGGAGTAAGCTTTGCAGGGGCAGGCGTCGAAGTTGTCTCAGGAATGGTTTTTGCGTCAAGAGTTGAAGTTCCATGAGAAACTGGTTTTTCAGGCTGAGAAACCTCTTCCATAGCATCTTTCTCCGACGCGGAATCTTCGTTGTCATGTGATTGCTGGTTCACATTATCGCTGCCTGAGAATGGATGATCCTCTTCCAAATTTTTGCCTTGATGGGTAGGTGGGGATTCGTCAGTAGAGTGGCTTTCTTCGACTGGTTCATTAGGCAATATGGTAGCAATTGGCCTAACGTCTTCAAAGACTGGTGAAAGAACACGAGTTTGATTTTGAGAGGTACCTATGTTAAACAGAGCAAAGTTATTTAAAAAAAAAAATAAATAAACTTTTGAGGAGTTTAGTTAACGGAAGTTAAAAGTTTGACAACTACCATAAAGTTTGTCAACATCAATGGTGAGGCCAGGGTCTTTAAAACCGGAAGTAGCAGTGCCAGCATCATCCTGCAATAACAAGGTAAAGTGTCAGTACGATTATTCAGTTAAAATCACAAGATAATATGTGGGACAAACCCGAAGTACCTTGGGTGGAATATTGTCTGGACTTGAATTATGGCTTTCCACAACGAAAGCATTACTAGCAGCTTTCAAAGGAGACTCTTCAGAGGACGCTTTATCACCAGGAGAAACAGCTTTGGAAGGACTTGCCTTTCTCCCTTTTCTCGAAGGGGTAACAGCTTTGTATTTTTTCTTCTGTCCTTGTCTAGTTTGAGGAGGGGATTTATCTTCGCCATCCGAACCAGTGGTCGAAGAAGCTTTACGCTTCGAACCCGTTGGGGGTTTCGAACTCTGGCAAGTGGAAAATGAGAAAGATGAGTACTAATCACATATTGTACAAGATTGAGAGTATGAGATAAGTATGTACCGTGGGCTTCTTATCAGTGACGAGGGAGTCACTCCCACTTGGTTTATTGCTTTTAGATGTCCCAGAGTCTTTTGGGGCAGAAGCTTCCTTAATCTTCCTCCTTCGTGCAACAGCTGTAGTTGAGACTGAAATCAGTATATCAATAAAGAAAAGATAAGTCAGTCGAAAAGATTGCCTTAATCCAGACCTTCAGGTATTGGAGTCAGGACACGAACATGTTTAAGATCTATATGAAGATGTCCTTTGAAAGTATCCAAGGTATGCTTAGTCGGAACCACTCGTTCAGCGCGTTTTTTGGTACTCTCTTGAAGAATTTTGAGAGCATTCCCACACACGAACCAGTCTGGGAAAGGAGGACTTAGAGCCACACCAAAATCAGCACTTGGTAGTGGGGGGAATTTTGGAGGATTGAGTTTGAAAGCCACTTCATAACGTAGTTCTGGTCGAACATACGAGGGCAATTTCAACTTATTTAGTTTGGCGGAAAACTTTTCGCGCAAAGTAACTGCAGCCTCACGAACAGTCCGACTAAGATCATCAGGCCTATAGATAGTTTCAAAGAATTTTTGAAAAGCTTGGATTTCTTTAATATGAGTGGAAGTACCTTTTTGGAAGTTCTCCTGCACATCATTGAAAGCTGCAGTTAGTTCCTGAGCAAGGCTATCAGCATCAAAAATTTGAGAGCTATAATACTCTGTCCACCATTGATGAAAATCTGGTGTAGAGTAAAAAGAAGGTTCAAAAGGAATAGGAGAAAGATTGGTGACGTCAACGTATTTGTCGATTTTTTGTTCACATTCTTCTTCAGTCAAATACAAAGTGTGGAAACACATATGGTTCCTTTTCTCGTATAAGCACTTGGGTGTTATTTGAGTTAGCCCAAATTGTCTTGAGACCAAATTCGGTTGATAGCACATGAGGATACATTGACCCTTTGATGGTCGAAGACGGTGGGAAAACAATCTTGGAGTCAGAAAGGCTTCCCAAATTTCCATAGATTCAGTTTGTTGATCCTGAGATGTTGGTGGAAATTTTCGAGTAAACCATTCAGGACCTATTGTTCTGTGTACAAATGGGGCCATAGAAGGATCGAACTGGTCACGCCGAGCAAACATCATCGAATACGCCAGGAAATGTTCATGAAGCTTTCCCATTTCTTCTTTTGGAGTTAGGTAAGCTAACCTGGTCCCCTCTATAGTTCGATTTTTGATTATGCTGTCCTCCTCATTGACATCTCCTCGAAAGGGAAGATGAGTTTCGAATGTAGCATTAAGCCACAGTTGCAATAGCCAGAAAGGACCAGCGTAAAGTAAACTACCAGATTTGAAATTCTTGGTAAGGTTTGCAGCTTCACTAAGGTTTTCATAAAGAGACCCTAGAAGTAGTTGGCTGAGGTTGAGCTTTTTCCCAGCATGCAATTGATTAGCCATGCAAAGGTACCTTTTCGCAACTTGAATAGACCTTGAACAGAAGGCACATCGTGAAAGCCATAATGCTAGAAAAGCAATATGCTCTTCATCAGATACTGTCGTTTCAGTGGTAATATGATGCTTCTGGATGAATGCCGTATAAGTGACTTGCGAATCGTTAAAACCAATAGTGTCATTATCCATTTCATTGGGATCGAAGGTTTCACCAGTTGGTCGAAGTCCTGTAATAGCGGCCACGTCGAAAAGCGTGGGGGTAACCATTCCACATGGGAGATGGAAGGTGTTGTGAGAAGCATCCCAAAAATGAACTGCTGCTACTAGCATGGGTTGGTTGTATTCTAAACCCGTTCTTGACAGTTGAATCAAATCGTATATTCCTAATGTTTTCCAGAAGGATCCTTTTTGTTTCTCTACCTTTTCTAGCCAGGCATAGTACAAGTCAGGATCTTTGGCTAAAGGGATTGACCTAAACACTTTTACAAAATTGGTCATATAGTTTAACCTAATTTTGTTTAAAGCTAAAGGGATTGCGGTTGAAGTTTCCTCAATATTAGCAGATTTGCCTAAAGGAGAGCGACCATCTTCATCTATCTTAACTTTGCTAACTAATGGTCTAGTCTTGTAGTAAGCAGGAAAAAACTTATTCATAGATTGGATATTTTCACTCGGTAACGGACCCATAAAGGCAAGAGTTTTTCCAGAGAGTTCAAAGGGAATGATTACCTGGGAAGCGTAAATAGCGCGTATTTCTTCAGTGTTAGGGTTTGGAACGAACTCTCGTTCCCCAGAACGTGTCGTTGATTGGAGCTTCAAAGCGGGTTGAAGAACATTTGAAGAAGAAGCCATGAAGAAATTTTTTGATTAAAAGAACAAGATTCTGAAAAGAGTGAAGATGTTTAAATTTTTTGGTGAAGAAGATGAATGAAAGGCGGTATAGAGACACAAGATCAAGTATTTAAAGGTTTAACGGAAACTTTTTAAATCTTTTGGGTAAAGCCCGAGAAACACGTGGCGGCTGGTGATTTAATCCAACGGCGGTCGAATGAGTTAGCTTCACTCCTAGTATGTAGGAGTAATGATCAGGAAGTAAGGTTAAAACGTGGGAATGTAAGTTATGAGAAGACATCTTTGAAAATGACAAGACGTTTCGGAAACAGTATTATCAGTGATTATGACGCTAGTCAGCAGTCTTGGGACTTTCAAGGATCATAAAAACGAAATCTTATAATAACAAGAAACGCCTATTTCTGTTGATTCTCGAAACAGGCATTTATTGGGGGCAATTTGTTAGCTGAAGATTTCGTTTTATGTTGTTCATCCTTCGAAGGAGTTGAAAATCGAAGGAAAGATGGTTACTAATGGCCATCCCTTAAAAAGTAAAAAATGGCTACTGATGGTCATGCTTCGGAAAATAAAGACTTCTAAGTTCGATGAAGATAAGTGAACACTGAAAGATTAATGAAAGCATATGTCTTCGGGACTTAGACAAAATTCATAGAATATGTATTCAAGTATTACTACTTAGCGTGTTTTTTAGTAGTGTTTGTTTAATACACTGCCACGCGTCGAAGATGGACTCAGGCGGGAAGATTTGAAATTCGAAGACGGTTTCGTAACCGTTCAACAACAGATGGCTTCGCTGGAAGTTCTGATGAGAAACGTGGCAGCAGATTAGTATAGGACCGTTAAGGTCGAAACTAGTATAAATAGGAGTCTTAATGTTAGGATTCTGTGTGTTCATTTTGTACAAATCACTCACATATTTACTCAAGTATCAAGCGTTAAGAGAAAGAGTTCGCTGAGAAAATGTACGTATGACACCACCATTTTAATACATGTGTATTATCTTTTTGTTTTTATCTTTCAGAATTACTGCATTTCGTTTACTTCTTGCCATTTACGTTTCTGCATCTTTACTTTAACGTCATTTACTTTCGAATTACTTTCATGCTATTTACTTTCGAAGTCTTTTATATTTCTGCAGTTTAAGATTCTTTACGTTTCAATTGTCCTTTTAATTTTTTATGTCATGTCACTTCGTTGAAGTCACATTTATATATAACAAAGTGATTGTCAAGACTATTTGTTCTGTTAATCGAACAACGCTTATTGAAGAAGACAAATAATGAATATGGTTCGAATAAACATTGATAACAATCTTCTTGACTATGTGTCCTAGGATCAATCTATTCGATCCTGCAAGTAACCAAATCATATTTATTATAGTTTGGAAGACTAGCGGTTGTTTACCGGAAATCACCGTAAACACACCCGTATAATTTTAATATTAATTTAATTGGAATATTGAATTAATAATGAGAATTATAAAGATTTTGTGGAAATAATAGAAAATAATGGTTCATGGAATTTGGGCCATGTGAGGAAATAGTAAAAGAAGGGGAGGTGATTTTGTAATCCTTTTACTGATTTTATTATTATTTTCATAAAACAATTGGAATTGGGAAGAAAGAAAGAACGTGCAAGAACAGAGGGTTGAGAACACGAAGAACGTGAAGGAGAACTGTAGAGGGAGAGACCAAGGATCAAGAGCTCTTGTCTAAGGTAAGGGGGGACTCTCCACTTAATCTCTATTATCGTGTTATATATAATGATGTTGAGTAGGAGTATTGTTTGGATCATTGGATTCTATATTCTGAATTTTCTGTTGTGTTCATCAGTTGGATTGAAAATTGTGATTGTTGATCTCTAATAACTGAGTAGATTTAGGATGTGATGAGTAAAATCGATTGTAGAATCATGTACTATTGATGTTGAGTGAATAACATGGTGTTTAGAATGTGAAATTTCTGGTTTTGAGACCCAAATCGCAGGCTGTACAGATGAAATCGCGAGGAAGACGAATGGGTAAGTTGCAGAATTGAGAACTTCTGCCTGTTCACGTATGATACGCGTATGATACGCGTATAGGGGGGGTGATACGCGTATGATACGCTCCCCATGTGTGCAGCTGGTTGTACCTTCTGCTCATACGCGTATGGTACGCGTATGGTACTTGGTTGATACGCGTATGCCTGGCTGGTACGCGTATGTGCATGTTTTGTGTGGAGATGATGTCCTGCCTGTTTGCGTATGATACGCGTATGGTGTGTGTTTTTGTGAAATTCCGGCCTGTTGGTACGCGTATGGTACGCGTATGGCCAGCGTGACCTGCAGATTTTGCTGTTTTTGTGATATTTGAAAGTCTGACGACGTGTGACTTTAAACTGATGATTCTGTATGAAATATTGTTGTTTGATTTATGGAATGATGCAATTATATATGTATTGAACATACTTGTTAAAGGATGATGAATGATGATGAATGGGTATAAGATGATGCTACTCATAGTATGATGATGAAGATAGTATGTTGTATATATGTTTGCATGCATTCATAATCATTGTTGTGGCTGTATCCTAAGGATGAGAGGATTCAGTGAAGGGCAAGATTCCCATTGTGTGGAATCTGTGCTGGCAGGGCCGTATCTGGATGATGATAGATCGGTCGGTGGGTTTTCCCACTGGTGATGTTTGGTACCACATGCATAGTGTCAGTTCATACATACGCATGATTTTTCTTATAACATGATTAATATATGTTATGTGACGATTTGAAGTTTGTGGATGTGTGTCATGTTTGTCTGGATATGAAACAATTGGGTGAATGATATAACTATGATATGTTGTTATTTATGATGCAATAACATTGGTTAACTGTGATGAGACTCACCCTTACTTGTTGTCATTTTCAGATTGAGAATAGCGGCGTGACTTGGTGAGGATTAGTTCATAAGTCAGTTGTTAGTTATTGTGTCGGTGTCATGCTCTGGTAGATGTAACACTAGGAACGCGTTGTTTTGGAGATTTGGATTATAACTCTATTTTGTTTTGTTATTTGAAGTCCTATACATTAAATGATGAATGTTGACTTAATAATTAAATTCCGCTGTGTAAACATGACTTTGTTTAATGAGTTATAATTCCAGATGTTTTTAGTGAATGCATGACAGGTGCCGAATGTGTGTATTCTTTATTTATCATATGAATTGTGACACCTCTTGTATGTTTACTCTGATTAATAATTGTTTAAATGCCGCGGGTTATTAGAGGGGTGTTACAATAGTGGTATCAGAGCATAGTCGGTCGTTGTGACCAGAGTCTTAGTGCCAGTGTCTGTCTTTCTGTGTATGCGACTAATACGAGTTATTTGTCGATACTTTTGTTCTGATTGGATTGTTTGTGATTAAGCAGAACAATGGCTGGAAGAGGAGGAAGAAACGATGATGCTCTCGCAGAGGCTCTGGGCATGATTGCTGGTGTACTTGGAGGAGGGACTGTAGGAGCAGGAATTGGTGCTGATAGGCAACTGGGGAATTTTCAGAGGAATAATACTCCATTGTTCAAAGGCACGCATGATCCTGAAGGCGCTTAGAAATGGCTCAAGGAGATTGAGAGGATTTTCCGAGTCATTGACTGTGCTGAGAATCTCAAGGTGAGGTTTGGCACTCACATGTTATCCGAGGAGGCTGATGACTGGTGGATGTCAACCAAAGCTGAACTGGATGCTGGTGGTATAGCAATTACTTGGGCTATATTTAAAAGAGAATTTCTGAGGAGGTATTTTCCTGAAGATGTCCGGGGCAGAAAGGAAGTTGAGTTTCTAGAGCTGGTGCAAGGTAACATGATAGTACCAGAGTATGCTGCCAAGTTTGTGGAACTGGCAAAGTACTATGTGCACTACAACAACGACGAAGCCAGTGAGTTCTCGAAATGTGTCAAATTTGAGAATGGTCTTCGTGATGAGATCAAGCAGGGTATCAGGTACCAGAGAATCCGGAGATTTGTTGACCTGGTAGATTGTAGTAGAATTTTTGAGGAAGATAGCATCAAGCTGAGGTCATCTCACTCTCGCGAGTTGGTTGACAGAAAGGGTAAGAAGCCTATGGATAGAGGTAAACCATATGGTAGAGGTAAACCTGTTGATTGGAAGAAACCCAGTGGGGGAGATTCCAGTGCTCGTATCAGATGTTACAATTGTGGTGAGATGGGACATCGTAGGAACGAGTGTAAGCTTGATCAGAAGAAGTGTTACAAGTGTGACCAAGTGGGTCATATTGCTGCTGACTGCAAGAAGAGGGTTGTGACTTGTTACAACTGTGGTGAAGAGGGTCACATCAGTCCTAATTGTCCTAAGCCAAAGAAGAACCAATCGGGAGGAAAGGTTTTTGCTTTGACCGGGTCAAAGACTACTCCAGAGGACAGGTTGATTAAAGGTACGTGTTTCATTCATGGCACACCTTTAGTTGCGATTATTGATACTGGAGCAACTCACTCTTTTATTTCTTTGGATTGTGATATGAGGTTGAATCTAGAGATATCTGATATAAATGGAAGTATGGTTATTGACACTCCTGCATCGGGTTCAGTAACTACTTCGTCTGCATGCTTGAATTGTCCGGTTGACATTTTTGGTAGAGAATTCGGGATGGACTTAGTATGCCTTCCGTTGAAACAACTCGATGTAATCCTGGGAATGAACTGGTTGGAATTCAAACGTGTTCATATCAACTGTTTTGCAAAGACGGTAATTTTTCCTAAAGAGGTTAGTACGGATGATCTGGAAATGACAGCTAGACAGGTGAATGAAGCTATCGGAGATGGTGCAACAGTGTTTATGTTGTTCGCATTGATGAATGTGAAAGAAAAGGTGGCAAGTAGCGAATTACCTGTGGTATGTGAGTTTCCAGAAGTTTTTCCAGAAGATGTGAATGAATTACCACCGGAAAGAGAGGTGGAGTTTTCTATTGATTTGGTTCCGGGAACTAGTCCAGTGTCGATGGCACCGTATCGTATGTCGCCGTCTGAATTCGCTGAACTGAAAAAGCAGTTAGAGGAATTGCTTGAGAAGAAATTCATTCGTCCCAGTGTTTCTCCGTGGGGTGCGCCTGTGTTGTTGGTAAAGAAGAAAGAGGGTTCAATGAGGCTGTGTGTAGATTACAGACAATTGAACAAGGTTACTATCAAGAATCGGTATCCATTGCCGAGGATTGATGATTTGATGGATCAGTTGGTTGGGGCATGTGTATTTAGTAAAATTGATCTGAGGTCTGGGTATCATCAAATTCGCGTGAAAGATGACGATATTCAGAAGACTGCTTTTAGAACGAGGTATGGACATTATGAGTATTCTGTAATGCCGTTTGGAGTTACTAATGCACCTGGTGTTTTTATGGAATATATGAATAGGATTTTTCATCCGTATCTCGACAAGTTTGTGGTGGTATTTATAGATGATATCCTGATATATTCTAAGAGTGAGAAAGAACATACGGAACATCTCAGAACTGTGTTAGAGCTGTTGAAAGAGAAGCAACTTTTTGCAAAGTTGTCGAAGTGTGAATTCTGGTTAGAAGAAGTCAGTTTTCTTGGACATGTGATTTCTAAGAATGGTATTGCTGTTGATCCTACAAAGATAGAAGCTGTATCTCAGTGGGAAGCTCCGAAGTCAGTGTCAGAGATTCGTAGTTTTCTTGGTCTTGCAGGTTACTACAGAAAGTTCATTGAAGGATTTTCAAAGTCAGCATTGCCGTTAACTAAACTAACCAGGAAGGGACAAGCTTTTATTTGGGATGCAAAGTGTGAAGAAGGATTCCAAGAGCTGAAAAGGAGATTGACTAGTGCTCCTATCTTGATTTTGCCGAATCCGACAGAATCATTTGTGGTTTATTGTGATGCGTCACTGATGGGTTTAGGTGGTGTATTGATGCAAAATCAACAAGTGGTCGCTTATGCGTCGAGACAACTCAAAGTGCATGAAAGAAATTATCCGACTCATGATTTGGAGTTGGCAGCTGTGGTTTTTGTTTTGAAGTTGTGGCGACACTATTTGTATGGTTCGAGATTTGAGGTGTTCAGTGACCATAAGAGCCTGAAGTATCTCTTTGATCAGAAAGAGTTGAATATGAGGCAGAGAAGGTGGCTAGAATTTCTGAAAGATTATGATTTTGGTTTGAATTACCACCCGGGTAAGGCAAACGTAGTTGCTGATGCATTGAGTAGGAAGACTTTGCATATGTCTATGCTAATGGTGAAGGAATTGGATTTGATTGAACAATTCAGAGACTTGAGTTTAGTGTGTGAAGGTACTCCTACTAGTGTCAAATTGGGTATGCTGAAGCTGACTAGTGGTATTCTTGAAGAAATCAGAGAAGGCCAGAAAGCTGATGTTGAATTGATTGATAAGTTGACTTTGACTAATCAAGGCAAGAATGGTGAACTCAGAGTTGACGAGAATGGTATACTAAGGTTTGGTGACCGAGTTTGTGTTCCTGATATTGCTGAACTCCGAAAGCGTATTTTGGAAGAAGGACACCGTAGTGGATTGAGTATTCATCCTGGTGCTACCAAGATGTATCATGACTTGAAAAAGTTGTTTTGGTGGCCGGGAATGAAGAAGGAAATTGCTGAGTTTGTGTACTCTTGTTTGACGTGTCAGAAGTCAAAGATTGAGCATCAAAAGCCATCTGGATTTATGCAACCGATGTTTATTCCTGAGTGGAAGTGGGATAGCATATCAATGGATTTTGTGTCGGGTTTGCCGAGAACTATCAGAAATTGTGAAGCTATCTGGGTCGTCGTGGACAGGTTGACGAAGTCTGCACATTTTATACCGGTGAGAATGGATTATCCGATGGAGAAGCTAGCTCAGTTGTATATTGAGAAGATAGTTAGTCTCCATGGCATTCCTTCAAGTATCGTGTCGGACAGAGATCCGAGGTTTACATCTAAGTTCTGGGAAGGTTTGCAGAAAGCTTTGGGTACTAAGCTGAGGTTGAGTTCTGCTTATCATCCGCAGACGGATGGGTAGACTGAGAGGACGATTCAGTCGTTAGAAGATTTTTTGCGTGCTTGTGTGTTGGAAAAAGGAGGTGCTTGGGATAGTTATCTGCCTTTGATTAAGTTTACATACAACAACAGTTATCATTCGAGTATCGGTATAGCTCCATTTGAGGCTTTGTATGGTAGGAGGTGTAGGACGCCGTTGTGTTGGTACGAATCTGGTGAGAGTGCTGTGATTGGACCAGAAATTGTACAACAGACCACAGAGAAGATTAAGATGATTCAAGAGAAGATGAAAGCTTCTCAGAGTTGTCAGAAGAGTTATCATGACAAGAGGAGGAAAACACTTGAGTTTCAAGAGGGAGATCATGTGTTTATGAGAGTTACTCCTTTGATAGGTATTGGTCGGGCATTGAAGTCAAAGAAGTTGACTCCACGTTTTATTGGACCATTCCAAATTTCTGAAAGAGTGGGAGAAGTGGCATATCATATCGCTCTACCGCCGTTGCTTGCAAATTTGCATGATGTGTTTCATGTGTCTCAGTTGAGGAAATACATTTCGGATCCGTCCCATGTGATCCAAGTAGATGATGTACAGGTGAAAGATAACTTGACGGTTGAGACTTTACCTGTGAGGATTGAAGACCGAAGACTGAAGCAATTGCGAGGTAAGGAAATAGCTTTGGTCAGAGTAGCTTGGGGAGGACCAGCTGAAGGTAATGTTACCTGGGAGCTAGAGAGTCAGATGAAGGACTCTTATCCAGAACTTTTTACCTGAGGTATGTTTTCGAGGACGAAAACTCTTTTAGTGGGGGAGAGTTGTAACACCCGTATAATTTTAATATTAATTTAATTGGAATATTGAATTAATAATGAGAATTATAAAGATTTTGTGGAAATAATAGAAAATAATGGTTCATGGAATTTGGGCCATGTGAGGAAATAGTAAAAGAAGGGGAGGTGATTTTGTAATCCTTTTACTGATTTTATTGTTATTTTCATAAAACAATTGGAATTGGGAAGAAAGAAAGAACGTGCAAGAACAGAGGGTTGAGAACACGAAGAACGTGAAGGAGAACTGTAGAGGGAGAGACCAAGGATCAAGAAATCTTGTCTAAGGTAAGGGGGGACTCTCCAGTTAATCTCTATTATCGTGTTATGGATAATGATGTTGAGTAGGAGTATTGTTTGGATCAATGGATTCTATATTCTGAATTTTCTGTTGTGTTCATCAGTTGGATTGAAAATTGTGATTGTTGATCTCTAATAACTGAGTAGATTTAGGATGTGATGAGTAAAATCGATTGTAGAATCATGTACTATTGATGTTGAGTGAATTACATGGTGTTTAGAATGTGAAATTTCTGGTTTTGAGACCCAAATCGCAGGCTGTACAGATGAAATCGCGAGGAAGACGAATGGGTAAGTTGCAGAATTGAGAACTTCTGCCCGTTCACGTATGATACGCGTATGATACGCGTATGGGGGGGGGGGCGATACGCGTATGATACGCTCCCCATGTGTGCAGCTGGTTGTACCTTCTGCTCATACGCGTATGGTACGCGTATGGTACTTGGTTGATACGCGTATGCCTGGCTGGTACGCGTATGTGCATGTTTTGTGTGGAGATGATGTCCTGCCTGTTTGCGTATGATACGCGTATGGTGTGTGTTTTTGTGAAATTCCGGCCTGTTGGTACGCGTATGGTACGCGTATGGCCAGCGTGACCTGCAGATTTTGCTGTTTTTGTGATATTTGAAAGTCTGACGACGTGTGACTTTAAACTGATGATTCTGTATGAAATATTGTTGTTTGATTTATGGAATGATGCAATTATATATGTATTGAACATACTTGTTAAATGATGATGAATGATGATGAATGGGTATAAGATGATGCTACTCATAGTATGATGATGAAGATAGTATATTGTATATATGTTTGCATGCATTCATAATCATTGTTGTGGCTGTATCCTAAGGATGAGAGGATTCAGTGAAGGGCAAGATTCCCATTGTATGGAATCTGTGCTGGCAGGGCCGTATCTGGATGATGATAGATCGGTCGGTGGGTTTTCCCACTGGTGATGTTTGGTACCACATGCATAGTGTCAATTCATACATACGCATGATTTTTCTTATAACATGATTAATATATGTTATGTGACGATTTGAAGTTTGTGGATCTGTGTCATGTTTGTCTTGATATGAAACAATTGGGTGAATGATATAACTATGATATGTTGTTATTTATGATGCAATAACATTGGTTAACTGTGATGAGACTCACTCACCCTTACTTGTTGTCATTTTCAGATTGAGAATAGCGGCGTGACTTGGTGAGGATTAGTTCATAATTCAGTTGTTAGTTATTGTGTCGGTGTCATGCTCTGGTAGATGTAACACTGGGAACGCGTTGTTTTGGAGTTTTGGATTATAACTCTATTTCGTTTTGTTATTTGAAGTCCTATACATTAAATGATGAATGTTGACTTAATAATTAAATTCCGCTGTGTAAACATGACTTTGTTTAATGAGTTATAATTCCAGATGTTTTCAGTGAATGCATGACAGGTGCCGAATGTGTGTATTCTTTATTTATCTTATGAATTGTGACACCTCTTGTATGTTTACTCTGATTAATAATTGTTTAAATGCCGCAGGTTATTAGAGGGGTGTTACAACCTCAGCCTTTCGTAGGCAACTTCCGAGGGTCGAGGCCATATTGGTGTATCAAAGGCAGCATCATTAGGGTCTTATGAACTTTGTATTTATCGAGGCAGCATGGCTGAGGTATCCTCGTATTCGAGGGACATGACTATTCTGCAAAAAAACACAAGGCAACAAGGCAACAGGCAACAGGAAACAAGAGGGGTACCATAAAAGGTGCGTGGGTGCAAAAATCACTTGATTCAATTCAAAATATATTATCTTGTAATTAAATGGCTCTAATTCAGTTCAAGGTTACACTCCCTAAATTACTAACCACGCAATAATATGGGGAAGGGGAGAAAGAAACCAGCAGGGGAAATGGAAGATGAAACCAGCGGGTTTGACATAAGTAATAATAATAAGAAATATAGAAGAGGTTAGAGTTTTAGGGTTACCGACTATCTGAGCTTTGGCGATTGGCAAACCCTGAAAAGGTGGGAAAAATAGCAAGAAAAAGGTAGGGTGAGTGCATTATTGGTTCAGAGGTCAATTAGGGTTAATCCTAATTGAAGAAATAAGATAAAATCAAATAAACATATATTTAAAATAGAAAAGAACACTTAGCTTTTGATTTGATCTGATATGGTTGGCAGTCGGAGGAAGCCTCGGGGTTAACCCTGAAAAATGGCAAAGCAAAGGCGGAAAAGTGAATGTAGGCAAGATTTATTTAAAGGCAAACCCTAATTTAAAAGGAAACGGAATAGACTTTAAAATAAAAATAATTAAATTGATTAGCTTCGGATCTTGATCAGGCGCATAGTCGAAATGTATTGGAAGAGCAACCCTGAAAAAAGGCACAGAAAAAGAAATATTTTTAGTGCAGGGTTAATTCTCGTAAACCCTGATTAGGGCACAAGTTAATCATGGCTAATAGAATAAATAAAATCGAATTAATTAATCATTGGTGTTTTAACCTAATTAATTAAATCGGTGAAAATAAGGTTTTGATTAAATATCCTAACCCTAATATGTTTTTTATCAATCAAATAAAAATATTTGTAATTAATTAAGTTGCTTAAACCATGAAATTAATTTAAGCATTTAATAACAATTATTATCAATAATTAAAATTAAATAAATTAATTTTATTTTTGATGTTTTTTATGAAAAAAAGAAATTTAAAACAATTTTGTTAAAAGAATTTTGAAGCAAATAAAATAAACAAAAGGTTTAGAAAACTTAGCTTGCAATCCTGTATGGATGGTCTCTGAGGGTGCGTGGTAGACCCCCAACTTCTGATGCGTTGGATTTAGCCTTACAAAGATCCAACGGCAAGGAGAATGAGGCGTATCCTACGCGTGCGTGAACCAGCTACATGGGATCTGAAATTGCAATTAAGCAAGAAATTGGAGAAAATAGATGCAAGAGGCAGGGATCGAACCCCTGCCCTTGCGATGTAAAGCCTTAGACCATCTCCAATGGTGCAACCCATTTTAGAGTTTTTTATGGGTCCCACCAGCCATATCATATCAAAATAATTTATTTAATATTTATTTTATTTGTGTAATTCAAATGGGTCCCACAACTTTACCTCATAAATTAATTTGATTGGGTACCACAATTTTTTACTAGTTGCATTGCAATGCAACTCTACTATGACATGGCATTTTGATTCAATATTTAATTATTATATTGATGTCTAGTTGGAGAACTCATTGAAAAATACCACCATTGGAGATGCTCTTAATGCCCGCGCCTCTTCCACTAGATCGCCTTGGTTCTGCTGTTGAGATGATGATTCAAGAAGATAATATATATAAAAAACGTGCAAATGCAAAGAGCGCGCGCAACCACCATTCAAATTCAGCCAATGGGACAACGCGGGTGCAGTTACCGTGCATAGATAAAAATCTATGCACCGTGCATAGACTATTATGGACCCTTGGATCATTAGATCAAATTCTAAACATCAATTGTTATTACTCAATACTCAATACTCACCACTCAAAACTCAATACTCACCACTCAATACTCAATACTCAATACTGGATTAAAAACATTATTCAATGGCTTAGATTGACTTATGCATGGTGCATAAGGAAAATCCTTATGCATATTAGCCAATGCCGGACAACGCCACATATCGTCTTCTTCATCTTTTGAGCCCAGTTCCTTTTGCTACGATTTGGCTTCACTCTTGCTGCGTTTTTTCCTAGCCACAACCTATCAAATTAAAGCTCAACGAAAACAACATATAAACCAGATTGGGAGACATGATTCGGCTTAAAATTATCTCCTGGTCTCAAATATATCATTAGTTTTGATCAATTCCTCTTATATCCAAAATCCCTAATTCGAAGCTCTCGTAACCTAGCAATGGCATAACGATGTACCTGCACTTAAAACTCAATTAAAGTATCCAGAAATCTTGAAAACATGATTATGAACATGAATATACAATCAAAACATATTTATAGTGCGTAAATCGTAGGAATCGACTCTTGGAGACGAAGTGCAAACCGTGACGTGTGAGGGGCAATTCGGGACACGTTAATTGAAGCTGATGATCTGAATAGCTTCAGAAATACCCAAGGAATGTGTTTGAAGCCTTAGAATGCTCTTAATCTCTCTCTCTCTATCTCTAAAAACGAATTCCACTTGTTCTTGAAATTTTGAGACCTTTGTGAAGAGCTTGGAGGCTGAATCCTCTTTTCTTGAGGTTGGGAATGCTTGTATATATATAAGAGATCCATTTAGGTTAAAAAAAAATTCAATTGAATCTTCCTAAATCCATGATTGGTAGCTTGATTGAGATATGGCTTCAAAACTTTCTTAACTTGGCCAAATTTTGATCCAATCCTACCAATACAATTATGCACAAAATTGAATGGAAAATATGATGGTTATATGATTTGATTTGATTGGAAACTAAGGTTTAATCAAATCTTCTTGTATTTCATCTTTTATTTGATTTAAATCTTCTTTTTAAATGAATAAAATTCAAATAAAAATCAAATATTCATGATAAATTCGTGGTATTTGGCTATGGGGCCTTGGATATCATAAGGAACAAGGTTGGGTCACAAAAAGTTGGGCTCCTTTGCGAAAAAAACTCAATTTGAAGCCTTTTGTTTCACATTTTCCTTCTCAAAATCGTCCAACTTTGACAAGGCATATCTCCCTCAATTTTTAAGTTATGGAGGAGTTCTAGGACTTTTTGGAAACCTCAAGATGTCTTCTATAAGCCACTTTGGAAGCTTTTTTTCATTTGAGCATTTTATCTTGATGATATTGACTTTGACAAAAAACTGCTTTCGGTTGACTTTCAAAAATGACCTATAATCTTTTAATCCATATCTCTCAAATGAAGCATTTATAGACTTGGCATGTGAGATACAAAGTTGTAGATAATTAAATTTCCTTCAAAATGAGCTTTGGATGGAAAATTTCTGATGTTCCATGTGGGAGTTATGGCTGGTCAAAGTTCAGTTGACTTTCTCCTATGAAAACCCTAATTTAGAAACTTTTGATTTGTTGATTTTTGGTCTTTCCTTGATGAACCATGATCAATTCTTGATCAAATGGTGAATGATACTTCAATATGAGGATCTTGACAAATAATCAGGAGTTTTGACTTTACTTTGACCATAGTTGACTTTTAGGTTAACCTAGTCGACTGTTGACTTTCTGAACAATTGAGTGACCAATTCTTTGAGCTGATACTTGATACTTTTCATGGAGGTCATGTGAGATATATCGGGCCATATGGGATGCCTTGGAGCCATTGGTTCATTGATTTTCCTTTGAACAACCCAATCCCTAGTTTATGAGCCTTGTATAGGAGAATGTGTCTAGGAGCTTTATGTATTGATTTGAATTTGTATAAGAGAAATAGTGTGGGCAAATTTTGGGGTATGACAGCTGCCCCTGTTCAATTATCTTAAACATGAAGATGTAGAGTGGTTTGTATGCCAGTCGGTATCTGAAGGTGGAAGATAATTGAACACTAGAATACCAAGAAATTTTCCCTAGTTGAAGTAGGGACTTTTGTCGGAGATGGGCTTGACGATGCCATCCAGGTTTTTGGAGAAAATATATGATGGATATGGGCTTAAAGATGCCATCCAATTCGATAGACTTGAGAATCAGAATACGTCGTACGTTAGATCATTTCTGAAGAATAGATTGAGTCATGTGTTAGACTGAATTTAGTTTGCATCAGCAGATGATGTCTGGAAAACCATATGTTAGGTCGGAGAATATGTCGTACGTTAGACTGAAACCAATTTGCATCCTTAGATGTCTGGAAGACCGTGCGTTAGGTCGAAGAATAAGTCATGCGTTAGACTAATCTCAATTGCATCCTCAGATGTTTGGAAAATCGTGCGTTCGTTAGACTAATCTCACTTGCATCCTCAGATGTCTGGAAAACCGTGCGTTAGGTTGAAGAACAAGTCGTGCGTTAGACTAATCTCAATTGCATCCTCAGATGTCTGGAAAACCGTGCGTTAGTTTGAAGAACAAGTCGTGCGTTAGACTAATCTCAATTGCATCCTCAGATGTCTGGAAAACCGTGCGTTAGGTTGAAGAACAAGTCGTGCGTTAGACTAATCTCAATTGCATCCTCAGATGTCTGGAAAACCGTGCGTTAGGTTGAAGAATAAGTCGTGCGTTAGACTAGTCTCAATTGCATCCTCAGATGTCTGGAAAACCGTGCGTTAGGTTGAAGAACAAGTCATGCGTTAGAATAATCTCGATTTCATCCTCAGATGTCTAGAAAACTGTGCGTTAGGTTGAAGAACAAGTCGTGCGTTAGACTAATCTCAATTGCATCCTCAGATGTCTGGAAAACCGTGCATTAGGTTGATGAATAAGTCGTGCGTTAGACTAATCCAATTTGCATCCGTAGATGTCTGGAAGGCCGTGCGTTAGGCTTTGCTCTGAATAAGATTCGAATCTTTGTAATGTACCTGTCACATATTGTCAATTTTTTTTTAATATTTATGATGCATGTAATGAATGGGGTGGAGTCCTCAAAATAAATGGGGCACTTTGTATGTTATGTATTATAACCATATGCCGTTTATGAATATGTATGTGATGTATATGATGTATGACTGATGCTTTTTGGAGTATTATGAGAAAATAAATATCCGTAGTGTTACGATTTTGATGTTTGATCTCGTCTTGAAGATGCTCAGCTGGGAATTTATGATTCTTTCTTGGGGATGATCAGTAACTTGATGTACCCTTATTGGGGATAAAAAGTATTAGTAACCCATGTTGGAGAAGAGCAAGGTGTCGGGGAACCGACAATGTTGAAGATGTAAACTCTGTTGGGGAGATATGTCTTTGTTGGTCGAGTATGTTTGAAGATATCTTCTTGAGGATTGCTTTGTGGGGACACGATCTTGTGAAATCGGAGTTGCGGGAAGGCATGGATGTCTTGGATATTGCCCCCAGTATTATATTAAATACCATTCTTGGATTTGATTAGGACACATCACTGAGTATTGATCAAGATGTCAAACTGGACTTGTAAATATTTGCCCCTGCTAGTAGGAACTTTGGAAAGATTCTCCTCGTGAGGACTTTATGAGATGTGCACTATGGGCGACATGCCCCCAGTACTTAGTATGATGCCCCTGACTGATCGGGAAATAGTTTGAAATCTACTTGTGATGTATGCCTTAGACTTTTTGGCATTTGAGAGATTCTTCGAATCTTGACTTGATTGCCCCAGATTGATTGGGCAAAACGTGCCATGCCCCTTGTATACGTAGGAGACGTTGCTTCTCGGAGTAATCTTGTCTATCGGGATAACTTCCAGTCATTAGTTGTATCCTGTGCAAGTTCTTTCTGATGCTAACATTTGAAATTATGTAGCAGAATATGTTTAATAATGAATTCATGAGATGCAATGCATACGTTTGTCTTGAGTTTTTGAAAAACATTAAAATAAGAGATGTAAAAGCGGGATATTTATAAAAACATGCTATTTTTGTAGAAGCGAAATATCGACTCAGCATTTTAGTAAACCTTAAGGAGTCGGGATACCCTTTTTTGGTGACAATATGCTTTCGAACTAACCATGCTTCAATTAGGACTTTCAAGGGTTGTAACGTGGCTTGGTTCACGGTTTAAGAAACAAAGGATAAAGGCTCAAAGTTTATTTGTACCCACCCATCTTCGTGATGATCTTCAGTCCTAAGCTCGGTTAATTCCACTTATGCATTCAGGTTCTAAGAGACTTTTGGATTTGCACCTTTGATAATGATGATGGTTCGTAAGCAAAGAGAACTTTTGAGATGGCGGTCACTTCTTCCTTTTGGTAGTCACAACAGTGTGTTGTTCAGGAATTTATTGACTTCTCTTCTTTCATCTTTTTGATATCCCTAAATTTTGCCTGAACTGTCTATTTTGAGCTTACAGTCAGCGGGATGCCTTGATTTTTGCCTAAGTCATCTTTTGATTTTTGACTTAGCAGACTTTTCTTTGTATATATGTTTTTTCATTTTTTTTCTTTTTTGAAAGATATTGACTGCCTTGCTTAATGATTGATGAACCATCATTGGTTTTGATTGACATCTCCAACACTTCTTTGATGTGTGCGGATGAACGCTTGTGATTGAAACCTTTGTTGAAAGGTGTACTGAATGATTCTCTTAGAATAGAATGCACAGCCAAATTAATTGAGAACTACCCTGCCCCAAGTTATGATCAAGGGTTCTAATTAGTACAAGAAAGAAACTTCTACTTCTTAGGCTCAAAGGGGTTGATGAGGGATTAACATCCTTATATCTCCACTGTTTAGGAATTGAAATAATGACTGTACATCGTCAGCATAGTCCGCTCAAAAGCATATTGTATGAGGTTGCGGTATCATTTTCGTCATCCTCCCTCAAAAGGCATACAGCTATAGCAGGAGTCAAATATCACAAAACATATGCAAAGTAAAGACGCAATTTAAAATGAGTGATAGCGAAATAATTTATTCAAGACAAACATATGCAATGCACTGATGATGATTATTAAAGCAGATAATGTCTATCATAAGTCGAATGTTAAGCAAACAGAATAGAAACCAACAACTGAAAAGTAAAACTAATGATCTGAAAGTTCATCTTTCCAGCCATCCACAACATCAGCAATCTTGTTGTGATTAGGCATGGGAGCAGTGATCAAATTCGGGGTTACAGGAGTGTCGAAATCAATTTCACCAGCGTCGATCATATCTTGGATCTTACTCTTCAACGGCCAACAATTCTCTGTGTCATGTCCAAGACTATTAGAATGATATGCGCACATCGCATTGGGCTTGTAACTAGGAGCAGAGGTGTTAGGATTCTTAGGAGGATCCCTCGGGGTGATCAAATTTGCCTTTAGCAGATGTTGTAAGGCTTGAGCTAGCGACATATTGATCTTTGTGAATTGACGTCTGGGTGTATCTTGTTTGTTTTGACGACCTTGTTGAGGCACCGGTGTGGAGCTCATAATTTCCCCAATAGATTGATCATGGTTTATCCTTTTCTGCCCATACACAGCATTGGAGTCTGACCTCCCATTGAAATGCCTCTTTGTAGTACCTGAGGATGTAGCCATTTGAATCTTACCACTTCGAATGCCACTCTTGACACGTTCCCCAATCATTATGAGTTCGGTGAATCCAGATGATGAGTTTCCCAGCAAATGACTATAGAAAGGACCAGTCAGTGTACTTATGAACATATCGACCAATTCTCTGTCAGCTAAGGATGGTTTGACTCTTCCAGCTAGATCTCTCCATCTTTGAGCATACTCCTTGAAACTTTCCTCGGGTCCCATAGACATGCTTTGTAGTTGCATGCGAGTTGGTGCGAGATCGGAATTATATTGGTATTGCTTGTAGACGGCAACAATCAAATCTTCCCAAGTATGGATGTTGGTGCTTTCCAGTTGATAGTACCATTCGAGTTGAGTTCCAGATAAGCTCTCTTGGAAAAAGTGGATCCATAGCTTCTTATCGGTAGTATGAGGCTGAATCTTCCTTACATAAGACCTCAAGTGCAGCTTAGGACAAGAGACTCCATCGTATTTTGCAAAAATTGGAGTTTTGAATTTCGGAGGTATAACAACTCCAGAAATGAGTCCTAGATCTTCAAAATCCAGTCCAGGTACCTTCTGAATTTCCATGGCTTTCATACGTTCCTCCAGTAGCTTGTATTTGTCATCAGGATGTTCATCCTCATGGTGATTGTCCTCTTCTTCTTCAGAGGGTTTAGCAGAACCATGGTTACTTTTTGCATCCGTTTTGATACTAGCATCATCATCTTGCTCATCCTCATCACTGTCTTCAGAGGTTTCAGCATCCCTGAGTTGCAAGATCGGTCTAAGCTTTTTCACCTGAGTCTTCTTACCCTTCTTCTTCTTCTTTTTAGTCAGCATAACTTTTAGCTCTTCTTGCCCCTTTGACAGATTCAGAATCAAGGCTTGGAACTCAGTGTTTTGAGCTTGGAGATCCTTAACTGATTGTTCGAGATTCATGATGCTGAAATAAACAGCGAGGAAGGATGAGAAATCCATCATAGGAAACCTGTTATGCGATGTTATGAATGCAAATGAAATGTTTTCAAGGATCTTTGGGAATTTAGTTAGCAACATTAGAAATGATTTGGTCGCATCTTCGTTTGAAGAAATATGAACTTTGTCTTTGAACGTCTTTCTTTGAGAATCAAGATCACCATATCGAGTGGGTCATCGCCTCTGATTCGGGATACTTCTAAACTTGAAGATACATGGCTAGAGGAAAATAAATCCTCTTGCCCCTTGATAGGTACCGAGTCTCTGAATTGGAAGGCATGTGGTTAGAGGATAATAAATCCTCTTGCCCCTAGATAGGTATTCAGTCCTTGATAAGAGCACCTGAAATTGCGTGCCCTAAATTCCTAAGATCCTTGAAAGGGTTAGTTAATTATGTTATGCTTATGATGTCATGATGCCATGATGTTATGCGAATGCAGTTTATTAGACTTAGTGTGAGATTGTAAGTACAAACAGGTCCTTTCAACAAAACCTGCGAGGAAATGAAGGTAAGTAGCAAACACAAACAAGTCACACAAGTCACGCAAGTCACACAAGTCACACAATTTTGCCTTACGGTTAGGCTTGCACGTGGTCCAAAGGTATGTACCCTCCCCCTGAAGTTTAGTTGGTTCAAACTTGTCCTATATAAAGATCGGGTTCTAGGGAGCTCATATCATTGACCTTTCTCGAAGGCGCTTATCTCAGTTTGGCAATCAAATCGCCAACCAAAAAGGTCCTGAAAGTCCAGTCCATACGAGTGTAGCTTCGAGTATCAACCAACTTCAGTCGGAACCAAAGCCAGCCATCTCGCTACTTTCTAATAGGCTAAAGTCAAGTTCGACTAAGGTTCTAAGGCCAAATTAGTGCTTAATGACACCACGCGGCAGCCAAGCATTTCCTCAGGTCGGATCCCAAGGAACACTAGGACAAACCAATGTGTCACACTAACGATGGCCATCAGATCAACCACATCAGTATACGCTGTGCAGTCTCCTTGATCTCATGCCATTTACCTAAGGTACTCAGATCCGGGTTAGGATCTTTCACACAGCAAAATAACCAAAACAACCCTGTAAAAATAAAGCAAGCAAAACAAACAATAGAAAACATTTTAAGTGAATCCTAAACTTTTAAGGTAACCCCTCTTTTTAATCGAAAAATCCCCAGCAGAGTCGCCAGTTCTGTAATACGGTGAACTGACTTTATTATCAAAATGTCGCGGTTAAGCATGAGTCGCCAACGACTTTTATTTTATCCAAATAAATAGAAAGGCTAAAAGAACAGGAAAAACCTTTTAAATAAAAACTGAGTTCGGGGGGTAATTTATGCAAAGGGAAGGTGTAAGGCACCCTTTGCATCCATGGTTTTCCATGGGCTCTTAATTGCTTTGCTCTTTGATTTCAGAAATGTAGAAAAAAAGAAAGTGGACTTTAGCTCGTAAATGAGCGTAGCCATTTTGAAGGTTTATGAGAAAGAATATGAAAAAGGTTTTAGAGCAAGGCAAAGCAATTAGGGGCAATTACCTAGTTAGATGAAAAATGTTCTTTTAGCCTTTCAGGGTGAAAGGGTCTACCCATGCCATAAGAGGGTAGGAAGCATTTCATTTGGAGGTTGAAGGGTCGTCGCAACGTTGTTCGCCATAAGACTGTCCCATGCCATAGAGAGACAGGTAGTCTAAGGGAAGGACCAGAATAGCCTTTTCGTAGGCAGCCAGAGGATACCTCAGCCTTTCGTTGGCAACTTCCGAGGGTCGAGGTCATATTGGTGTATCGAAGGCAGCATCATTAGGGTCTTATGACCTTTGTATTTATCGAGGCAGCATGGCTGAGGTATCCTCGTATTTGAGGGACGTGGCTATTCTGTAAAAAAACACAAAGCAACAAGGCAACAGGCAACAGGCAACAGGCAACAGGCAACAGGCATCAAGAGGGGTACCATAAAAGGTGCGTGGGTGCAACAATCATGTGATTCAATTCAAAATATATTATCTTGTAATTAAATGGCTCTAATTCAGTTCAAGGTTACACTCCCTAAATTACTAACCATACAATAATATGGGGAAAGGGAGAAAGAAACCAGCGGGGGAAAGGGAAGATGAAACCAGCGGGTTTGACATAAGTAATAATAATAAGAAATATAGAAGAAGTTAGAGTTTTAGGGTTACTGACTATCTGAGCTTTGGCGATTGGCAAACCCTGAAAAGGTGGGAAAAATAGCAAGAAAAAGGTAGGGTGAGTGCATTATTGGTTCAGAGGTCAATTAGGGTTAATCCTAATTTAATAAATAAGATAAAATCAAATAAACAAATATTTAAAATAGAAAAGAACACTTAGCTTTTGATTTGATCTGATATGGTTGGCAGTCGGAGGAAGCCTCGGGGTTAACCCTGAAAAATGGCAAAGCAAAGGCGAAAATTATAATCAATAATATAATTATTTATTAAAAATATATTTATTTTAGAAGCATGTTGTCTAATTATTTAAGAATTATAATCTTTTTATATATGAAACCAGTCATACCATGGAAAATAATTAATTTTAATTTGTTTAATCACAATATTTATTCTCTAATTTTTTGAATTTTTAGTTTTAAAAATAAAGAAAAAAAGTAATAAAAATGTGATATAATAAGTATAGTATTAATTTATTATTAAATCTTGCACTGAACCTACAAATAAATAATTAGTAAGCCCCGTAGTTAATTACACCTATTTAAATAAATCAATAAATATTTTTTTTTATTTTGATGTTTTTAATATAATTATATGATAAATGTCTCAGAAATATGATCTTAAATAATATCGTTGTTAATACAAAACTAAAATATTTAAAAGATTCAAATATATTTGAATAAAGAAAATTAATTCTGCAATAATTACATAATTTCACAATATTAATTATTAATTATGATAAATTGTGATATTTTTTCTCATCTTGCCTATGAAGAGTGATTTATAGATTGACATCTTCTAATTTATTATATCACAAATATTATGTAAAAATAAAAATAAAAGAGATGTTTGCAATTTTTTTACTTGTAACACCCCATACATAACTGACTAGTATATTATGCATGAAACGTTAAAATTGATATTGAGTACATACAAAAGCTATAGATATAGAAAGATCCAAATAAAATACAACATGAAATCCTAATAAGAATTACAGAACATGTGTCTTCAATGGATCTGCACAGCGGAAGATGAGATCTGAAGAGGTCTCCGAGCCATCACCACTTCCAAATCTTCAGTCTAAACCTGCTACTGACCAAACGCTACTAAACTGCACCTGAAAAAAAATATAAGTTGATTGGGGTGAGATTACTAAATCTCAGTGAGTCCCCCTATCTTACGGGTTCACTCGGTCCTACAAGGTACATGCAATCAAACGGATCCGCCGTGGATCCGGGGTTTACCTCACGGCCAGGTACAAATACACAACAACGACAATATCACCATTAGAAGTCCCATGGCTAACCAATGAGATATCATTAAACACACAAACAACACACAAGTATGATGTTGCTAGTACAACCACGTCACCATGATTGTACCAGCCCACCGGTGAGGACCTAATGATATTGCCTATGTGGCATCACTAGGGGTGAATAAACAAGTGATCTTACCGACGTGGTATCACCATCTCACCATACCAACATCCGATGTTTTCCTGCTAGAGGAAATGCCTTTTTCAGTACATGATGAGTATACACCAGACCATTCCCATCAAGCACTAGCATTTCCTTGGTAACACGATGAGTATACACCAGATCATTCCCATCGAGTACCCACATATCTCATACCGATCAATGAGTATACACCAGATCATTCCCATTGAGAGCGGTGAATATGCCCAGCTATCCCTTCCCACCAATGAGTATACACCAGATCATTCCCATTGGCGGCCATCCACGGAGTATACACCAGATCATTCCCGCGTGGAGGGGGACATAAAGATGACGACATACGCAATGAGTATACACCAGATCATTCCCATTGCGTACTCGTTAATGCACAAAATCACAACATACATGATGAGTATACACCAGATCATTCCCATCAAGTATGCATATAATCATATCCGAAAGTTCGACCAGAACAAACATAAATCAAGTGATCATTGTCACACAAATCATCAAGCCATAATAGCATTTATCATCATAAAGCATTCAAATTTGTCCTACATATTCATACCACTAGTATACAAGTGATAATATAATGCGTATCATGTTCTACAACATGGTTTCACAAGTCTCGAAGGACAATAGAGGTATTCAGCTCCCTCTACAAGACTGAATTACTCTTGGGGTAAATTTCACAAAATTCCGTTTACCACATTCGTCTGAATGGGTGTCAGATATCTCGAAAAATAATATTTAGGCACCAAGGCTAATTTTCCTAGATAGTACACTTCATTAGCTTTCCAACGATATAAAGTTTGCGCAATTTCGATACCCGAGCCGAAAGTTACGAATTTCTGAAGTTTGCTGATTTTTGCACTTTTGCCCAGGGTAACCGGTTACCCAGAAGCCAGTAACCGGTTACTGGCATGAAAAATGCCCAGAAACACAAATTTACACAGAGTAACCGGTTACCCAAATGCCAGTAACCGATTACCCTGAAGCAGAATCAATTTTCTGCATTTTTAAGGGTTCTAAACCAGTCCCAATTGCTCTAAATTGGTTCCCTGCATCACTGACATAATCCCAACGAATTTATAACAGGTACATATTCAGAACCACCAACATGCAAAGGCTTATAGCAAAAGAACACATTATGTACTAATTAATCAAGCATGCAACAACAATCATCCAAACACTGACACATTCATGCATGTCTCACTAACCCATTCAACATGTAATTAATCCCCATTCCTACCCAAGTCCTGTCTAATGGAACTCACCTTGCATCAATGGAGCTTTGGATGATGAACATGCTGCAATTGAGCTCCTAACTTGACCAAAACTTCAACCCCAAACTCATCAAACCCGTAGCCCTTTCTTCTTCACATTCAGCATGCATGTCCCAACTTCAAACTCGTTTTTCTCCTTCAAAACAGAAGCAATAAATGCGAACCATAGGCTCAAATCGAAGAGAAATTCGTTAGCTTTCCAATGGGACCAGAATCGTTACGATCGGAGTTACGAGTTGAGAGTTATACCTGATTTAGTGGGGGCTGCACCATTGTTGCGAAAATGCACTTGCTTCATGAGTTCTTCTTCCTTTCTTGTTTTCAAATTCTGATTTGCAAGCCAAACAAGTCCTTAAGTCCATGCAATGGAGTTAAATGTCTCTTGTGCCCTCCAAATAAGTGTTAATTACTATCATGCCACTTGGTTGCCTCCCAACTAAAACACATGTGATTCTAACTATTCCACTACTCTTAATAATAATCATTCATAGATTAATGTAGGATATTACATTCTCCCCCCCTTAAATTGAATTCGTCCTCGAATTCCTTTCAATCATCGCGAAAAACCAACTCTTCATATCTATCCAACCAAGGGAAAGAATGTTACTCACATTTCTCTTCAGATAATCTCACTACTCTGTCTGAGGGTCATTCCATACGAGGAAACACAATCTGCCAAAACACTTGCATCCCACTACACATGATTAGGAACCTTAACTCTCAAGCAACACGTCTAATCTGATACTTCGTCTTGACACACCTGGGGAAAGGATCCTTCCAGGGTCCTTGACCTTTACTGCTCTGCACTGAATCTCCAAAACTTCAAAAACTCTATTAATCCACTCCTGCCGGATATCCTTCGTTTCATTCTCTGGTGTGTTCACCCTCGTTCAACAAACATTACTGATTCACTCAGCTCCTTGAATTATTTCCCACTTGAGAATTACCGCCACAACGTCGCTTCTGCGATAACACTTCAAGTTATCCTCCACTCGAGTCCATACAATGTCCTTAGGTGTTAGCCAAATT
Organism: Vicia villosa; assembly: GCF_029867415.1. Taxonomy (NCBI): domain Eukaryota; kingdom Viridiplantae; phylum Streptophyta; class Magnoliopsida; order Fabales; family Fabaceae; genus Vicia; species Vicia villosa. Next base: position 55,172,948 of record NC_081186.1, read on the forward strand.
CCTTGGTCTTAATTTCCGGTTCCCAAGGTCTTAGGATGATTGTCCCAAATTCACCTTTACCTATACAACTGAATCTCCTTACTTTAACCCTTACTCCAGTTTAGACATATCAACTGTCACCGTAAACCGCGAAGGTGTAATCATCTTGCAGCTATAGCCTCGACATTCGATAACTTCGCACAAGATTCTACTGATGAGAGGCGAAATTCAACAACTGACCTGTAACCATTGTACCAGTCTTCCTGTACAATCATAGTACACAAGGCATAACCACAAAGGACTTGCGCCAACTGAATGTCCTCTCTAGCCTTCAGCATTTCGACAGTCTGATACTCAGTCCAACCCTTGTGACTTGCAAGCTAAACTAATGACCTACGAACGTCGGACCGCATGCCATCCACAAAAATGTATTCCCAAGCTGGTCCATTGTCAACACCTCTCGAGTTATGGTGATCCTTGAGAAACTAGAACGAACAAAATGCTGCTTCGACAATTTCCCTTAGGAAGATACTTTCATCCCAACGTAAAATCCCAAAAACAGTCTGTTCGTTCCTACCTCGGACTTATCTGATTCTTCCTTGATCCGTTGCGCTACTCTGATTCCCACAAGCCACACACCTTGAAATCCTCTGAGTCACGTTATATCCATAATTCACTTGGTTTCCATTAATACACAATAATCCCTATTCCACAGTTGTCCAATTACAACACGTTCCAGAACTCCATATACATCCATCATCGACTATTACTCCTTGAAGTTGCATACTCTCCAAAATCAAGCTTCTACTTACTCTGCCATTCCATATAGTTCATCTACCACAACTTAGGTACACGTTTCGATCTCAGGACATTGAAACCCAAATACTTACTGACTTAGAGGTTCGTCCTTGTCACTGATTTCCACAGCGTACAACTGCTATGTCTTTCATTTCAACCAATCTTGTTGCTCAACCGGTATGTCGAACCCTTCACGACGTACTGCAGCTCATGATAACTCTAGCAGTTCTACATAACTTTTACCCAAACATACACATTCATTCTCTTAGCATACTATCACCTCTGATAACTCGTGTGACTTACTGATATAACAATCCACCCATAGCCACACTCCATTCACACAGTCATCTAATGTCTGTTCCACCTCTGAATCTGACACTAAACTGGCTTCCTCGGAGGCTGCATCCTTCATTGCGATGCTTCTAACATTCAGAGTGTAGTCACAATGCAAGAAATTGCACTTTGTACTTCGAACGTCTCCTTTATAGACTCCTCAAAAGTTCTCAAACCAAAAAGCCTATGCTTTACCAAGACTGACATTTCTTCACTCAGAGTATCTACAGACACTCTACCAGATACATCACACATCAAACTAGTCCAAGATACAATTCACATATTCCATCACCGGTCGCCAATGGTATATGATAGCCACTCCCTATGCTGACCAGGATATCATGACCGCACATGAGTCCTACTCTAGACACTCATGCAAAAATGCCAACTTAAAACTTCATGAAACGAGAACGTCTGCAAGGTATAATCTGACTCTAACTTGCGCGAGCACGATCATTTAGAGTCTCTATAAACATAGTATTGGATCTTGATCCATTTCACCATCGGCTGCCTAGTTATCCCTCTACTATCAAGCGCGACATATGGATCCTTATCCCACATACCTCATCAAAGTCTATATCTGTGTCTCACGAGTGTCAAATCAGAATTCTACCTTGAGCTTCAGATCATCTTTGTCCCACACATGTCGGAAAAAGGATTACTCACGCATCTTGTGCACGATAGCGATACTGTGGCATTATACCCGTCTGGTATTACCAACATGGTGGTCCAACTCCGAGGCCATGTATCTAGGTAACCTACCTCAGTGGCGTATAATGATCTCCACGCGTATCCTAAAGTCACAACCGACAAGTATCTGAACAGGCCTCCAATAGGTTCATCGTTCCTTAAATCCTTCGAATCACACTACTCTGGATGCTAAAACCTGAGAGTGCTACATTTCAAGGTTCACTTACTCGGAAAGCCAAAACGGCAAGCACGAAGATTTGAAGTTCAACTTCGGATTACCATGCAGTGCGCGTACCCACTCTTCCCACGCATGCATGAGTTTCCAAGGATAATTCAGTTCAGATAGGAATACTATAGTTCCTAACAACCGACGCAACTGTGATCATCCTACTGACGTTCCAGATAGATCTTAGTTCTCACTCGCCTGAACACCCAACGCCAAGTGTAGTTCTATGGCTTCACTCAGGGTCAGACGAACGACAACTAACAAGAACTTAGGTTACTGCATTTCACGCTTCTACATCATTTCATATTCCATCTAGCGTAGTTCTAGAACTTAAATATAAAATGATAAGAACGGAAATGCATGCCCTCTTCTATCGACAGGTAATCAAGCTTCGTCCAATCTTAAGTTACCACACTCATACATTCCACCAACATCTACTAGGTAACTACTCTCTCTTAGGGTACTTCAAGTTGGATCAGGATCTAATACTTTGTCCATCCACTACTGTTCGTACCAACGCAATCAGAAAGGTCTAACTTCTGTGTCCGCAGTTCCAAAGGTTATTCTGTCCTATCAGCTCATCAGTCACACTTAACACCGACAACATCATCAGTACTGAATCCTACTAATTCCGAGCTCAACACCTTCGGAGAATCTTACTTACAAGGCTCCTACTCAATCCTATTTGGATTTCCCTTGCTATTACCAAGACTTAGAGAAAGTTTCACTTCGACCAGTCAAAATCCTGGGGGTTCTAGTTGTCTCGATCCCCACCTTGACAATTCGGGTATTACTACTTCGCATCAAATGCTCTCCTTAAGCTTGACGACTCCAATATCCCTTCTACTTACATCGTTCAATAAATCCAACTTCCATATACAATTCACCACCCAACCGATCCTTGCTACTTGGGTTCACAACCTTACAGGTATCGAGTCCTCGTGGCGGCTCTACCGTAATCCTACTGTCTCACACTCAGTCGATGAGTTGATCAAGTTCAACAACTGAATGAGATATCAGTAAAATCAGGCTAGCAACGCACACTTGAGAGGAGGAAAAGGAGTTGCTAGTGATGTCTCATGGCTCGGCCGAGAATCGACCTGCTCTGATACCAACTGTAACACCCCATACATAACTAACTAGTATATCATGCATGAAACGTTAAAATTGATATTGAGTACATACAAAAGCTATAGATATAGAAAGATCCAAATAAAATACAACATGAAATCCTAATAAGAATTACAGAACATGTGTCTTCAATGGATCTGCACAGCGGAAGATGAGATCTGAAGAGGTCTCCGAGCCATCACCACTTCCAAATCTTCAGTCTAAACCTGCTACTGACCAAACGCTACTAAACTGCACCTGAAAAAAAATATAAGTTGATTGGGGTGAGATTACTAAATCTCAGTGAGTCCCCCTATCTTACGGGTTCACTCGGTCCTACAAGGTACATGCAATCAAACGGATCCGCCGTGGATCCGGGGTTTACCTCACGGCCAGGTACAAATACACAACAACGACAATATCACCATTAGAAGTCCCATGGCTAACCAATGAGATATCATTAAACACACAAACAACACACAAGTATGATGTTGCTAGTACAACCACGTCACCATGATTGTACCAGCCCACCGGTGAGGACCTAATGATATTGCCTATGTGGCATCACTAGGGGTGAATAAACAAGTGATCTTACCGACGTGGTATCACCATCTCACCATACCAACATCCGATGTTTTCCTGCTAGAGGAAATGCCTTTTTCAGTACATGATGAGTATACACCAGATCATTCCCATCAAGCACTAGCATTTCCTTGGTAACACGATGAGTATACACCAGATCATTCCCATCGAGTACCCACATATCTCATACCGATCAATGAGTATACACCAGATCATTCCCATTGAGAGCGGTGAATATGCCCAGCTATCCCTTCCCACCAATGAGTATACACCAGATCATTCCCATTGGCGGCCATCCACGGAGTATACACCAGATCATTCCCGCGTGGAGGGGGACATAAAGATGACGACATACGCAATGAGTATACACCAGATCATTCCCATTGCGTACTCGTTAATGCACAAAATCACAACATACATGATGAGTATACACCAGATCATTCCCATCAAGTATGCATATAATCATATCCGAAAGTTCGACCAGAACAAACATAAATCAAGTGATCATTGTCACACAAATCATCAAGCCATAATAGCATTTATCATCATAAAGCATTCAAATTTGTCCTACATATTCATACCACTAGTATACAAGTGATAATATAATGCGTATCATGTTCTACAACATGGTTTCACAAGTCTCGAAGGACAACAGAGGTATTCAGCTCCCTCTACAGGACTGAATTACTCTTGGGGTAAATTTCACAAAATTCCGTTTACCACATTCGTCTGAATGGGTGTCAGATATCTCGAAAAATAATATTTAGGCACCAAGGCTAATTTTCCTAGATAGTACACTTCATTAGCTTTCCAACGATATAAAGTTTGCGCAATTTCGATACCCGAGCCGAAAGTTACGAATTTTTGAAGTTTGCTGATTTTTGCACTTTTGCCCAGGGTAACCGGTTACCCAGAAGCCAGTAACCGGTTACTGGCATGAAAAATGCCCAGAAACACAAATTTACACAGAGTAACCGGTTACCCAAATGCCAGTAATCGATTACCCTGAAGCAGAATCAATTTTCTGCATTTTTAAGGGTTCTAAACCAGTCCCAATTGCTCTAAATTGGTTCCCTGCATCACTGACATAATCCCAACGAATTTATAACAGGTACATATTCAGAACCACCAACATGCAAAGGCTTATAGCAAAAGAACACATTATGTACTAATTAATCAAGCATGCAACAACAATCATCCAAACACTGACACATTCATGCATGTCTCACTAACCCATTCAACATGTAATTAATCCCCATTCCTACCCAAGTCCTGTCTAATGGAACTCACCTTGCATCAATGGAGCTTTGGATGATGAACATGCTGCAATTGAGCTCCTAACTTGACCAAAACTTCAACCCCAAACTCATCAAACCCGTAGCCCTTTCTTCTTCACATTCAGCATGCATGTCCCAACTTCAAACTCGTTTTTCTCCTTCAAAACAGAAGCAATAAATGCGAACCATAGGCTCAAATCGAAGAGAAATTCGTTAGCTTTCCAATGGGACCAGAATCGTTACGATCGGAGTTACGAGTTGAGAGTTATACCTGATTTAGTGGGGGCTGCACCATTGTTGCGAAAATGCACTTGCTTCATGAGTTCTTCTTCCTTTCTTGTTTTCAAATTCTGATTTGCAAGCCAAACAAGTCCTTAAGTCCATGCAATGGAGTTAAATGTCTCTTGTGCCCTCCAACTAAGTGTTAATTACTATCATGCCACTTGGTTGCCTCCCAACTAAAACACATGTGATTCTAACTATTCCACTACTCTTAATAATAATCATTCATAGATTAATGTAGGATATTACATTACTAGATGAATGTTGCCCGTAAGTAACCATTTAAAAATCAAAAAGATTTGGATAATATTTTATCAACTATATTATTTAAATTTTTGAAATCACATGTTTATCAACTATATTACGTGGGAAGTAGAATTGATTTTGGGCGGTCATTATTAATTAGCTGTATATCAACATTAATGTATTTTAAACATAAATAACAATAAGCACAATCATTTATGGGAAAGATTATTATAAATAGAATATTTTAAAAAAGAAGGCATTTAAAAATGGGACATTTAATTGTAATCTTGATAATTATTCCAATTATATGATCTCAATGTTTAAATACTTTTTCAAATTATTTATAAAAAACATTATTTTGTTATAATTATCACTCTAAAACAACATAATAACTATTTTTTAAATTAGTACTATTAGTAATTAATAATAATGATTAATAATAAGGTTGAAAGAGATGAATTTTAAACCGTTCTAATTTATTGAAATTCTGAACCACAACTTTGATGATGGTTTTGTGAAAATTTAATTATAGTATTGTAAATTTAAAAAAGAATAATGATTCTATTTATTAACTCATTTTAAATATTTTTTTATATAAAAAATCTCATTTTAAAAATATTTATAATTTACAAATTTTGCTTATAGTAACATTACTATTGTTTTAATATATTAATATATTTCTAAAATAGAATAATCAATCAATTGAATATTTTTAAAATAGAATAATCAATCAATTCAATAGCAATGTTTTGCATAATTTTTATGTTTTCAAGCAATTAAGACTATTCCAATTACAATAATAGTATAATTTTTTTCGTGGGATATGATTTACTGCCATTAAGTTTTTGTGGGATATGAAATCAAGTAAAAAACATTAAACATGATAATGTCATTGTTTCTGTACATGATATAACTATAAAATTCAACCTTATTTGTTCACAAATTATTGAGGTCAATCAAAAATAAAAAAATATAGTAAAATAGTATGCATTTTGTGCATTCTAAAATCATTTATTCTTACATAAATCTGAAAAAAAATCCACGGGATACGTTGAAGAATTTTGAAGCTCCTTTAGGGGTAGTTGAAGACAAACTGCAAAAAAGAAATCAAATGATTTATAAGATTTCAACAAAATTAAAACATTGGAAACAAAATAAAAGTGGTACCATTGTTAAGCTAATATATTAATATCATCCGCTTTTCAGATTCAGATTCCTAAACGATACCCGTGATCGCTGAGCCACTTAAGTCAACATAAATATCAGAGGCTTCCATTTTCCTTCTATAAAATTGAGAGAAGCTTAAACCAAATTATAATATGCATAATTGTAACTTAAGGTAATAAGATGAACCATAATTATTATAAGCATTAATCCAAGAAAAATAAAAACTAATTCACTATTGAAATGATATTTGAGATAGAGAGGAACAACATCGAAGATTTGATTGGATTGATCTTTACCTATACCTGCTGAATTTTAGGACCAAATAGCAACACAGATATTAGTAAGAACATAAATCATGTCAAAGTTATTTGCAACCAAACAATTTAAGAAAAACCAATGCCAAGATTATAAGTTATATAATATAATATGATGAGAGTAACAATTACATAGTGGTTAACCAAGTTTAGAAAAAAATGAAACTCAAATGGCAAAAATTTTAACGCAGTATCTCATCATTACTAGCCACACCAAGATTGAAGTTGAAATTACACATATAGTGTTAAGTAGCCACACTTGTGATCAACAGATTTGTTGGTAGGACTTTTGTCTTTGAAAGTCTCTTTGAACTCAGCCCCAAAACAGTAACACAAAACTAAAATCAGAAACTAAATCACTTTATAAGCTCGATGAATTGAACTTTAACAGATGAAAAAAATTAGATCAAACAACTTCCACCTTAGAAAAAAGTGGATCCGGAAAAAGGGATGAAATTCTCTCCTCCCCTGACTCTCTCACTCTCCCTATATAAAGACATGCTCATACACTCAAAAGGGGAGGAAAATTAGAAAAGAAACTCTGCAAAAATGAAACCAAAGAAAACTCTCTCCTCCAAATTCTCCATAAAACCAATGCAAAAAATTCATCACCAACCTATAACCTGATTCACATCGCCACCTTCATACTTTCAAATACCATCACTCCACAACTCCTATAATTATCAAAACGTCCATTAGATCAACCTTCAATCATCAACATTGATAACTTGCAAAAATACGAACCGATCACCACAACGATTTCGCACAACTTCATCACCAAACATATTCAGTTAACAACAATCTTCATCATATCTAAATCCTCTTCCAAAACATGCAAAAAGAACACACATCATACCTTCATCGATTTCAATAATTAGAAAAGCCATAATATCCTTCTTCAAACCGAAAATGCAACCACTCGCGCAACAAAATTGCAAAAACTACATCATGTCCTTCGGCAACTTAATCCAGTGTTTTACACATCACCTGCAAAACACAATTGGAAACTACAACAACAAACTCAGAGTGAGGCAAGTTCTCAAAACACATCACCTTGTTTTAAACTGAATATTAATTTCATCTCCTTCAACTATCTCTAAATGGGAGAAAAGTTCAAAATGAACTCTTCCATATGGTATGAGGAAAGTTATTTCCTCCTGAGAGATGCTTATCATTTCCTTTAAAAGTTAAAAATGGTAAAAGGAAGATTTACTCTTACGTTGTAGGTAAGGAATTACAAAAGATGTTTGTCATGTCAAGTAAGTGTTTACAGTTGTTTCTCTATTAGACGAAGAATTGACGCTAGAAGTTGATCCCAAACTCTTGCAATTTGAAGTAGAGTAGCCGAATTGGTGAGCTTATTGTTGTTGGCATAAATTAGGAAAAGATGGGTTGAGTAGACATTGTTGGATTTATAATTTTCAACATAACTACCTTTCTCTCCATAGTTTATTGTATGAGAAATAAGTTATGGAGTAATCATGATAGGAGAGTCATTGACATAAGACTGGATTGACGTAGCATCATGACCTGATGGCACAACGGAGGAATTTAACGAGAACTCTTTAAATAGATAAGTGTAAATGGATCCATTGAAGAACGTCAAAGTAACCATTCAATTGTTATTTAGAAATATTTTTCCTTAGAAAAAAACATTTTGTTAGAACAAGATTGAGAATCTATGTTCAGAATCTGGTTTTGATGATAACAAGCATATATTTTGTGACAAACAATTTTATTATTAATGGTTTCAATTAGTATGCAGATATTAAGCTTATACAGGATTCACCAGAAAAAGAGCACAATGAATACACCAGAAACAGGCTCAGATATGAAAGTATACATGAAGAATCAAACATTCAGAAGATTAACAAATTCAAAGACATCAGTCGTCAGATGTTCTGATCCAGAACACATCAAACAACCAAATTCAGCCGATCAAGAAGCAAACAAGCAAAGATGGAAAACAAGCATATACAGAAAGAGTACGCAACAAGAACAATATTACAGGAAGCTTTTGCAGTATCAGAAGATCACGCAAGAAAAAAGATCAAAAGTTCTGAAGTTAGAAGTTCTGAAGACACAACGTTGTGACATGCAAGATACAAACATTAACAGAAGTCACTTGTGAACCAATGAAGAATCTATAGCTCAGCATACAGATTATATAAAATACAAAGAGCATGAATCAAAGGGAAAGTCGTTAGAAACATCACCACATGAAAAATGGCTACAACATTTAATAAGAACAACTCCCAAGGTTAAAAGAAGAAACAAGCCACATGCACCGTGTTGAAAAAAGACATGCTTAACAAAAGAAGCACGCCATCAACTGCAATCATCATATTGAGGATAAGGTTCTGCCGAGAACAACACTTGTCACAAAAGGCTCAATCTATACTAAGCATTAAAAGAAACATTCAAACAAATTTCAACGACTAGATTCCAACAGTAACATACCAAGCTCTATAAATAGATCAAAATTTCAAACTTGAACGTATACGCCCATGTGAAACAACTGGATCAAAATCATCAAATGAAATCAGTGAAGTTGCCATCGATTTTTTATTTATCCTACAAAACGGGAAAGGAAAACATCGAGTAAAACCTAAAGGGGAAATAAACAAAGGTCTTACGACCAAGAGAAAGGGTAAGGGTGTCAGTTACATAAGAAGAAGGGGTTAGCACTCCTTACGTCCATCGTACTCGACACGATCCGCTCTTGTTAGTATAAATCTAAGGGTGTTATCTAAAAGTCTAACCCAAAATCTAAAGGGAAACTCACAAAAAAGATAGAGAAAAGAAACACTGGGAAACGAAAGAAATATATACAAGATTGTGCTCGTTCAGGCCCGCGACCTAATGTGTACGTATCCCGATTAAGGAATTAGAGCAGCTGTAGTTCGGCCCAAAAGATTTTTTGTGTGTGTGTGATGTTAAACGTTGCATTCCACTGTTGCTCGAACTTTGTAGACTTACATAATTGTCATGGAACGGAGTTAACATGTGCATAAAAGAAAATAGAACAAAACATTTTGAAAGGAAAAGAAAACATAAAAAAAATAAATATATACAAATGTAAGCTAAAAAGAAAATAAACAAGTTAACCATTTAATCAATTAATTAAAAATTGATTAAATTAATTAACCAAAACTAAGAAAAAATCAATTAATAAATTAATCGATTTTACTTATTAGAGATCAACTAATTAAATTAATATTTAACTTATTGTTTAGAAGATTAAAGTGTGAAATAAAATCAAATAGGAGAAAATAAAATATTTTTTTGAATTTTTTAATATGAAAATAAAATCGAAATCTACGAGCATGTTTTTTGTATTGTTTGAAATAAAACAAAACACAAAAAAAAATTAGAAACAAATAACAACAAAATAAAAATTGGCTAAAAATGAAATAAAGAGGTGCATATAGAAACAGGGGTCCAGCGAATGTCAAGGTGAGGATGGGCTGCCTTGTGCAGGCCCATCAATTAAGTCCAAAATGATCAGGATGGTTGCGTTCAGAAATTGGTGGGTGTAAAGAGGAAAACACACGGGGTTGGTAATAGAAAATGAGAATGGGCCTTTAACTGCCTTAATCCAAGATCACCAATCAGCCAGGAGTGGGATTTGCACTAGCAAAAGGGTGTGGAAAGTAGAAAAACGAGTGGGCTTTGATGTAGGGGAGAATGGATCGGGTAAGGCCCAAATGCCATTGTGATGGGAACGAAATAAACCTAAAGATGCTAGCCGCACAACCTTCACTTCTTCCTTATCTCACTTCACGATAACTCTGCATTCCTCCTCTGTTCCTCTCAAACATTTATTCTTCACACACAATTTCTCCATGTCCTAATCTCTCTATCAGCCTTTACACGATATGCTTCTGCCTGTGTGCTCTCATAAAGCTCACAGTCTCTCCACTAGGAACATAACAACAAATATCATTTCTCTCTATTAGTTCTCAGAACTCAAACAACGATGAAACTCTCTCTCACTCGGTTTACACGGTTAAACTATGGTTCTTAGTCCAAAATAAAATGATTCAAACATTCTATATCACAACAAACAATCTAAAGTAATAAACGTCAACAAAGCAACACACAACAATGGCAGCCTAGCGTTTAAAACAATATGAGGGAAGTTACAGGGTCGGAGCAAGTCCGACGATTCTCCGTTACCGACGAGAAACAAGAAAACCAAAAGTAAGACTTGTGCTGCCTCCTCTTCTTTTCCAAAAATAAATAGGAAGTTTTATGGTGGCTAAAGTCTGATTACCGTGTTTCGGACGCTGGTGAACCGATGGTGTCGCTGCTTCGTGTAGGTTGCATATTTTATGCAAATTGTTGTGTTGATGATGATGTGATGCGTCAAAAATGGATGGTCAGTGAAGATTTGATGAAACTGAAGCAGACGCGTCGGAGCTTAATTGGATGTTGTAGATGCTGTTGTTGTTCGCAGACCTGATGATGGATCGCTAACTGAAGTTTGTGTTCAAGTAAAATGAAGGTTGAAGGTTTGAATTGTGTATGCAGGTTGAAGAATGACCCAATGCCTTGGAGTAAACTCCAAGAAATTCCAGACAAACAAACACAATACAATTAAAGTATCAAGAACTCAGATGAAACTCCAAAGTGTCGGGGTCAAGATCCTAATTATAAATCCATAGGTCCATCCTCCAAGCTAAGGGTAAGGTAGCCAAAGTCCAAGTCCACATTAAGTCTTTTATAATTCAAGTTAATTGTTAGTATTTTAAGCACAAAATAAAAGTATGGTCCAAGTGGACAAAAAGAAAAGTGCATAAACATAAACATGATAAAGAATGATAGTTGTTAATATAAAGCATAAAGCATAAAAATAAAGAATACAATAAAAGAAGCATAAAAATAAAAGTTAGAAGTTAATTGTTAGAAATTAGTAGTTAGTAGTTAGCTTAAATAATCAATAATGGATGACCAATGAACTTAGGTTAAAGTTTATGAAAACTTGTCAGAAGATTGATATAATTAAAGCCTCTACACAGAAAGCTTTCAAAGTTTTTGAACTAATTTTCAAATAGTCAACCATCCTTGGGCTTGTAAACATAAGTTTAGGCCACAGATGATCATTCTCTGATACGGGACAAAGAAAAAAAAGGGGAAGAAGTGAATTAGAACCATAATGTCCAGATGGATTTCTTTTTATATTTATGGGATTTCAACTTGATGATTCATCATAGGATTGATAGAATCAAAGCCTCTACACAATGAATTCAAACAAGACTTACACCCACTGATCAAAGAAAAAGAAGAGATGGAAGATAACTCAAACTATCATTAATATCATTCATCTAATATTATGGATTCGATTCTTTCAAACCTAACAACATCCTAGATCCAATGATATTAATGAAGCCAAGTCAAGGTATCATAAAATATTCACAATATCTTACCCAAATTATAAGGAAACAAAACTATAATTTAAACCAAATAAAAGGGATTTTAAAATGGTCTAAAATAAGAAATTATTGATGAAATACTTAAGTGGTATATAAACACCAAATAAATTTCTCATAAGACCATAATAAAATCAGAAAAACTATATATGATTTTTATAAAAAGGTTTCATAATTTTCCGAAACTCAAAATTATTTTAAATTGATTAATTAGTTGGAATTTTGTGATGGAATACATAACTGGTAACATAACATCAAACAAAAATCCAAAAAATTCAACATAGGTCAAACATAAGTCAACAAGTGCTGACAAATTCTTTCTAATTTTTGAAAGTCGGAAAATAATTTAAACCAATTAAAAATCAAGAAAAATATCAAACCTCAAAATTAAATTCCACAAAAATATTCATTAAATCAAAAAATTATAAAAGAATTTTTAAGAATTTTTTGGGAATTTTTTAATGTGATTTGGTATTTTAAATGAATTAAAGAAACAAAAAGCATTTAAAAAAAAAGAAAAGAAAACATCAGATCTAATGCAATGCGACACACCATAAGAAGATGCGCTCATCAATGCATGCCATCAGACCTTTTCTTTAATGCGCTGACAAGATCTCAGTATAGGGCGTATCATGAACTTTAGTCAAAACGAGTGCAACATGATTTAAAAAGTCAAGTCAATGAAAACATTTCAAAAGACACGCTATAATTGACTGGATGAGGACACCTCATCATCTTCAACCTCAAGCTTCAAAAATCTCAAGGAATTTGGAGAAAAATGAAGATCAACCAAAGTGTAAAACTCATTGTGGCATCATTTGACTTGTCTCATCAAGACAATCTCAGCCGTATCCTCGCGAAGAATTTATTTGGGATACATCTTACTAAATTTGGAAAAAAACCATAGAAATCAAAAAAAGTAAACCCACCATGAAATGCTTAAAACTCAACCAAATTCAAAAGCAGAAGAAGCTTCAACTTTAGGGAGATTTAGTCATAGTTTTGATTGTTAATTCGGTAGTTAATTGTATTACATGACCGATTTAGTGACGTTCAAATTTTATGAACATGATGTTAAAACTCAATGGTTATAGTGATTGAAATTTTTTAATCACTAATTCGATAACTACAAGCAAATTTTCTTTAGTGGGGAGACATTCTGTTTATAAAATCCTTTTTCAATGAATATTATATTTTCTTGCTCCCGTAAACACTCATCTTTTTTTCTTTAATATGGCGAGGATACCTAATCAGACCCAATAAACAAAGCTAGTAGGGCTATCACTATTCCTTATCATGGATCAAGAAAGGTTTCCTAATCGCAGGATAGAGATGACCACAATCCCTCGAGTCACATATGGTTTAATGAGGGACAAAAGTTCTTTTTTTTTAAATCTTGCCAACTGTCTTTTTCGATTCCATAATTAATTTCTGCAGCAATACATGTTTAGTAAATTTAATTCACATAATATTATTTATATTCAAACATTCGAAGACAAAGAAATCCCACATAAATAGTATTTATATTCAAACATTCAAAGACATACAAATCCCAAAGGTAACGGTGAAAATAACTCTTAATTTATTAGGAGGAGTCTCTATTATTTATTTTAATGAAAAGATAAACAAAACATAATGATAGCTATTTTTTTGGTGGATCATATAACTTATCGCCACATTTGCATTTCCATATTTCCGCATCTGGTGACACTGGCACAAGGATAGGATTGCAAGGACTACAATTGCCACAACTGTCTTGGCAACTTGGAGGTTGTGACCCAATTTTACTAAAAACCTTTCTTGACAATAAACCCTTGAACTCATTGGATTTGATTTGCGGCACAAGCTTCTCTTCAATTTTCTCAAAATGCTAAAAAAAACATGACAGTTAACTATAAATTATTAATAAGTCAATACAACTACAATAATCATTTTTATCAAATGTACTACAAAAGTTTTTATTTACAAATATTAGGAATTTAGTATAGTTTAATAATAGTAATTTATGTTTTAACAATTTTTTTAAAAACTAGATTGAATCGGCTGGTTGAACCTGTTCAACCTTGAACCGTTATCTAGTCTGATTCAGTTTGAACCAACAAGTCATTATGTCTATAAAATTGGAATAAAATCATTTTAATCGCAAGAAACTAATATAACCTTAAAACCGAGACCGGTGTTTGTGAATCAAACGGTTCAAAAAATAAAAAAAAAATTAATTTTTTACTTCTCTTGTTTTCTTTGTTTAACTCTAAAAATAATTGATTATTACAAACATTCAAAATTGAAAGGATGGAAAATAAAATATATAATTGAAAGACGAGAAGATAATGCAAATGTAAACTGGAAAAGAAAAAATATTGTAGTGTTTGTTGGACATGAGATAAGTGATGGTTGGTCTTGGAAGAGATGAAAAAAATTATACTGATAAAGAACTTGTGCCTTTGAGTGAAGGAATTAAGACAATATATAAATATTGATCCTAAACTAGTTTTTTATTTGTTATCGCGCCTTACATTTCATTCTTCTTCTATTATAAGCTTGTTTATTAGTACTACATTTATTATTTGAGAATTTTATTTTATATATAATTATAAAAATTAATTTTATTAATTAAGACATTTAGTAATATATTTATTTTATCTTTTTAGTTAAATAAAATATATGGTTTAACCACAGTTAAATCGATTGAACCTTGCCCCATATATTTTAACAATTCATTCTCCGATTCGGTTTTTAAAACATTGGTTTTAACTTGAAACAAATATCAAATAATAATAAAGATTATAAATATTAAAAAAACATATAAATAGTATTAAGGAGGATGATGCTATACCTGAATATCTATCTCATTTTTTAAAGTCATGGAACGTCTATCTTCTACAATATAAAATATTAGGTGTTAATAAAATGAAGATGTCATATAAATATAATATTTAATAAATAAATGTATAATTTGTTAGTAAAATCAGAAATCAATATAAAATGAATTTTTTTAATATTTTTTAATGCATAACCACCATTCATAAATGTAATTTTTAGGATAATTAAAATAAAAACAGAATATTAAAGAAAAAATTAATGATTATAATGAAACAATATAAAATATATTTATACTTTAATCTTTAATATTTTTTAAGATAAAGAGAAATATATTAAAAAAGAAGAGGATACAAAAAGGAGAAAAAAAAGGGTCCCTTAGTTACAAAGCCTTATCCTAGGGATGCCTTATTTGTCCATCAAAAATTGCCTATATAAGTCTAAATGTAAACAAGAAAACCAAGTGAAGTGCTTATAAAGCAAACCAAGGTTAGCCATAAAATCGGCACAAAAATTGGCCTCACGGTAGATGTGCGTGATCATGAAGTTTAAAAATAATGTTTAATTAAAAATAGCATTATTAGTTAAGAAGTAATGGAGAAGTATAATATCAAAGAATTGATACCTCTTGATGTAATGGATGAGGCAATGATAGAACTAAACATCACTGACAACAAGAAAAATGTTACAAAATAAATTTGGGTTTTGTTCATTAACATTGTAAAAGTACTAAACACTACTCTTTTTTTGTTGTTGAAAAAACGGAATCTCTACATTTATATATGACTAGGCGTTAACCCGCGCGATGCGCGGAAAGACTTAAAAAAATTTAATGAAAATTATTTTCATATATTTTTAAAATATTAATCTCAATAAAAAATAAAATATTACTACTACTTAAAATGTGATAGCTATTAGTTAATATGAATTTAGATTATAAATTTAATAACTATAAAATATATAATAAACTTATGTAACATATTATATTTAATATAATTTTGCACGTATAAAACACTTTAATATATCGGGCAATGCTAATTCCCAAGGGCACTGGTTATCATGACCCTATTTTTTAAACTTTCTTTCATTTCTTAACAGACCATTATTTACTAATTTTACTTTCTTTTTTAAATTTTCATTAAATTAACATTTTCATAAACTTTTTATTTTCTAAATTTTAATTCTTATAATTTTTTAATTCTATTTTCTCTTATTGTCATTTTAATGGCCACAAAAAAAAAGATTATTTTTAGCTATTTACATTAAATATAAAAATTTTAAATATCAAATAATAAATAATAAATTTATTATTTGAGAAAATTTATAGTTGTGAAATTAATTACATATTATTATATGTGGTTAATTGTTATGCACTTTTAGTGTAAATAAAATTTACACGGTCGGTTCATTGCAACCATTTATAATTATTACTTTATATATAATTAAAATAAAAGTCAAACATAATTTAATATCCGACAATTACGATTCATTGTCAGTGTAAAGAGATATTTATACTGTCGATGTATTCCGATTAAATTTTTATTATATTGTTAATAAAACAATATATAAAGACCATTACAAATAATCATATTTTATTCCATAATCATTTTTCTTTTTGGAAGAAAAAATAAAAACTTAACCCATTTATTTTATTTTTAAAAAAAATTAACAATTGTTGATTCTATCTTGAGAAAATTAAATAGTCATAAATATTAAAATATAAAACATTTATTTCATATGTGTATAAAAATATTATTAGTAGGGGTGTCTAATCTTTTTGTATTATAGCATACATAATTTCTTTGAAAAAACTTTGGTTCCAAACATTATTAAAACTTATTTTAATACCAATGTAATAAGATGGTAGAAAAATACATATTCTTTTTATTAAGTATCATATTTCCATGGAAATATTCTTCTTTAAATAACTTTAGAAATACAATAGTAATATTGTAGAAATGCGATAATTGAAAATATATTTGGATAAAAAATAAATTTATGAACGACCATCCCATAGACTTTCAGAGCAGCAATGCAACAACAATTGAAAAAAAGATCTTTTTATTCCTGATACACGTGAAAAAATAATTATATTTATGTTAGTCAATAAAGAATAAGAAATAAAGTTAGAATAAAACTCTAACAAAAAAAATACATTAATAAAAAAAGAGTTTATAAATTACCTGACGAATATTAGACTTCCGAAACAGTAATAATGCAATATAATTTTATCATCATAATCTTCTAACTCACAAAAAACAATAAAAAATTAGAAAACAAAAGTCAGAATAAGAGACTTACAAAAACTATATCAATATAATTGAAATTTTAAATATTTTTTATAGAATAATTAGAGTTTCTATTATGTCACAAAAACAAATGTCAATACATATAGGTAAAGTGGAAAAATAATTATAAAAATGTAAAAACACCACCAGTGCACATCAAAGATTTATTTGTAGAAAATAATGATTACTCAACATCACAAAGACATATATATATACACATACCACCAAAGCACATAAAAGATTTGTTTATATACACACACCACTAAAGCACATCAAAGATTTGTTTGTAGAAAATAATGATTACTCAACATCACACAGAGAGAGATATATACACACACACACCACCAAAACACATCAAAGATTTGTTTGTAGAAAATAATGATTACTCAACATCACACAAACATATATATACACACATGAATATGAATATGAATAGAACGATAACCTTTAAAAAAAATTAATAATCAATCAAATTAGTAATTAACATTTCTTATCAATTACATATTTAAATTAATTATTTTTAAAAACTATTTTATGTACTATTTTTTTTAACATTTCACTATCTTTACTATTCATCTTCCATGAATTCTAATTTAAATAAAATATTATTGTAATTATATAAATAAAATATTAAATTCAATTTATTGTAATTATATTCATTATTGTTATTTTAAGTTCTAAAAATATATAAATTAAATGATGAAAAATAATTATATATATATATAATTAATTAATACTCCACTATTTATGAATTTAAATAAAATATTATTGGGCATTTACAATAATAATCATGTATTTTAATTAATTAATACTTCACCGTTTATGAGTTTTAATTATTTAATACTCTACCGTTTTATTTTGGTGACATATGTTACAATTGAAATAAAATATTATTGATAATTTACAATAATACTTATGAATTTTAATTAATTAATACTTCACCATTTATAAATTTTAATTAATTAATACTCCACCGTTTTATTTTGGTGACATACGTTACAATTGAATTATATTTTTTTATTAGACCCTTTTGTTAGAATTTAAATAAAATATCATTGATCATTTACAATAATACTTATGAATCATAATTAATATGAATATTAGAATTCTGAAAAAGTGAATTGTAATACAATTCTACCATCATTATCTTCTAATTCACAAAAACCAATAAAAAATTATAAAAAAATTTTAGAATAGGAGACTAACAAAAACTATATCAATAACATTAAGGGTCTGTTTGGTTCAAATGAGGGGGAGGGGAGGGATTTTAATGGAGGGAAGGGAAGGGGAGAGGAGGGGAGGGATTTTTTGTAATTATATATATGTTTGGTTCAAACGAGGGGAGGGGAGGGGAGGGAAGGGATTTCGTTTAAAAATATGTTTGGTTCACGAGGGGAGGGGAGGGATTTTAATAATAATTTACAATTTTATCCTTGTAATTTTATATAAGTGATATGATATTCAATTGTAAAAATTTCATAAATATTTTCTTGGAAATAATATTTGTATAACTGAGTGATTAAAAAGTCATAACTTATAGCATAATATTAAAAAAATTGAGTGCACTTGATTCGTATTATAACTCTCGACACAAAATAAACTATGCGTTGATAACAACTCCTGAATACATAAAATAAATTTTA
Organism: Vicia villosa; assembly: GCF_029867415.1. Classification (NCBI taxonomy): domain Eukaryota; kingdom Viridiplantae; phylum Streptophyta; class Magnoliopsida; order Fabales; family Fabaceae; genus Vicia; species Vicia villosa. The sequence continues at coordinate 55,192,135 of NC_081186.1, forward strand.
TAATAAAAAACAAAAAAACTATAGTAGTTATAATTTTTATTAAATAAAAAAAATAAAAAATAATTTGAAGGTGAAGAATAATTATAATAAGTTGATGGAAGGCTTGGAAGCAATAGAGAAAAAATTACAAAAAGAAAAGTAGGAACATGAAAGAAAATAATATTTTTAAAATAATAAAATAAAATTGAGGATATTTTAGTAAATATATTAATTTAATTAATATTAAAACTCAGATCCCCTCCCCTCCCCTCCGAATCCCCCCGATTCGGGGGAACGCAAAAAATGTCATTTGGAGGGATTTTGCTCCCCTCCCCTCCTCTCCCCTCCCCTCCTAAAAATTGAACCAAACATATTTCATTTTAAATATTCCCTCCCCTCCCCTCCCCTCCCCTCGCTTTACCTCGAACCAAACACACCCTAAATTCATAATCCATATAAGAGTAGATTAATCTAAATTTTGACTATTCATTTAGTGTTTAACCTATAAATTAAAAAATTTAAGAAATTTTTTATTCAATGTCAAATCTAAAAAATAGTTTTAAATCATAAATTCTCTAGACATTTTTTATTTTTTAAAATTATATTATTTTACTATCATTATTAGCTAGTGATTATATTATTGTTATTAATAGTGGTGGTGGTATTCTAAATTATAATATGTTGCCACATAAGCATTGGAATTCTAATATGTTGTCACATTGGATTTAGGGTTAGGGTTATGGTCAAGGTTGTCATCATGACAACCTTGGATTTATATTAAGTAGATAACATTATGTTACTAGTATTTATACTCGTGCGAGGCACAGACAAAAGGACAAGGGGCGCTCAGGGATGGTTTATTTATTAATCAATAAATAAAATTTATTAGCAAAATTGTATAACAAATAAATAAAATAAAAAAATAAAAAACTATACTACGAAAGGATTTAATTTTAACTAATTATTTTAAAAATTTTATTAAATAAAAAACAAATAATCTAAAAAGGATTTAATATTTATTTTTTTTCAAATTATTTTATATCAAAATAATGAAAAACAAATTTAACCAAAAAAGAACAAAATCGTCCATACTAAAAAATAATTATTTTGACTATTTATTATTTAATTAATGAATATCCACAACTCGCTACCTCCATGACTTTAATTTTTTATTAACATCACATTTATTTAGCTTAAAAAATAAAGACCAAATCAAAAGCCACATTCATTATTTTATTAAATTCTAACATTTTCCTATTTTAATTTTTACTTTAATTTTGTTGTCTATAACTATTATTTTATTAAACAATAGAGTTATTAGTAATATTGTTTATTATTATCTACTACTGTGTCTACAAAAATTACATTAATTGATAGTTGCTTAATCAACCTAGTTAATCTGTGTATTCGATAATGATATCACTTGTGTGTTTCAATTTTTTGAAATAGAGAGACGGTGTGAGTTTCAATATATGTGAAAAAATAAAATATGAAAAACAAACAAAATACTGGTAGACAAATATGTGTATTCACCAATTATATGTTTTTTTTCTCCCTAAATTCATAAAATAATATATACTTAATTGACTTAATCAATTTTCATAAAAAAAAATGATATTGTCATCTTCAAATTTAATTTCACCATTTATAAATCTATGGTATTAGTTTTTTTCTTCATTGTAACACCCCATACATAACTGACTAGTATATTATGCATGAAACGTTAAAATTGATATTGAGTACATACAAAAGCTATAGTTATAGAAAGATCCATATAAAATACAACATGAAATTCTTCTAAGAAGCATAATACATGAGTCTTCAATGGATCTTGCACAGCGGAATGTCAAAACCAACGAGGTCTTCGAGCCAACACCACTTCCAGGTCTTCAGTCCAAACCTGCTACTGACCAAACACTACTAAACTGCACCTGAAAAAAATATAAGTTGATTGGGGTGAGATTACTAAATCTCAGTGAGTCCCCCTATCTTACGGGTTCACTCGGTCCTACAAGGTACATGCAATCAAACGGATCCGCCGTGGATCCGGGGTTTACCTCACGGCCAGGTACAAATACACAACAAGGACAATATCACCATTAGAAGTCCCGTGGCTAACCAATGAGATATCATTAAACACACAAACAACACACAAGTATGATGTTGCTAGTACAACCATGTCACCATGATTGTACCAGCCCACCGGTGAGGACCTAATGATATTGCCTATGTGGCATCACTAGGGGTGAATAAACAAGTGATCTTACCGACGTGGTATCACCATCTCACCGTACCAACATCCGATATTTTCCTGCTAGAGGAAATGCCTTTTTCAGTACATGATGAGTATACACCAGATCATTCCCATCAAGCACTAGCATTTCCTTGGTAACACGATGAGTATACACCAGATCATTCCCATCGAGTACCCACATATCTCATACCGATCAATGAGTATACACCAGATCATTCCCATTGAGAGCGGTGAATATGCCCAGCTATCCCTTCCCACCAATGAGTATACACCAGATCATTCCCATTGGCGGCCATCCACGGAGTATACACCAGATCATTCCCGCGTGGAGGGGGACATAAAGATGACGACATACGCAATGAGTATACACCAGATCATTCCCATTGCGTACTCGTTAATGCACAAAATCACAACATACATGATGAGTATACACCAGATCATTCCCATCAAGTATGCATATAATCATATCCGAAAGTTTGACCAGAACAAACATAAATCAAGTGATCATTGTCACATAAATCACCAAGCCATAATAGCATTTATCATCATAAAGCATTCAAATTTGTCCTACATATTCATACCACTAGTATACAAGTGATAATATAATGCGTATCATGTTCTACAACATGGTATCACAAGTCTCGAAGGACAACAGAGGTATTCAACTCCCTCTACAGGACTGAATTACTCTTGGGGTAAATTTCACAAAATTCCGTTTACCACATTCGTCTGAATGGGTGTCAGATATATCGAAAAATAATATTTAGGCACCAAGGCTAATTTTCCTAGATAGTACACTTCATTAGCTTTCCAACGATATAAAGTTTGCGCAATTTCGATACCCGAGCCGAAAGTTACGAATTTCTGAAGTTTGCTGATTTTTGCACTTTTGCCCAGGGTAACCGGTTACCCAGAATCCAGTAACCGGTTACTGGCATGAAAAATGCCCAGAAACGCAAATTTACACAGAGTAATCGGTTACCCAAATACCAGTAACCGATTACCCTGAAGCAGAATCAATTTTCTGCATTTTTAAGGGTTCTAAACCAGTCCCAATTGCTCTAAATTGGTTCCCTGCATCACTAACATAATTCCAACGAATTTATAACAGGTACATATTCAGAACCACCAACATACAAAGGCTTATAGCAAAAGAACACATAATGTACTAATTAATCAAGCATGCAACAACAATCATCCAAACACTGACACATTCAGGCATGTCTCACTAACCCATTCAACATGTAATTAATCCCCATTCCTACCCAAGTCCTATCTAATGGAACTCACCTTGGATCAATGGAGCTTTAGATCATGTTCTTGCTGCCATTGAACTATCTTCTTGACACAAACTACACCTTCAAGTTCACCAAACCCGTAACCCCTCCTTCTTCACATTCAGCATGCATGTCTCAACTTCAAACTCGTTTTTCTCCATCAAGACAGAAGCTATAGATGCGAACCATAGGTGCAAATCGAAGAGAAATTCGTTAGCTTTCCAATGGGACCAGAATCGTTACGATCGGAGTTACGAGTTGAGAGTTATACCTGATTTAGTGGGGGCTGCACCATTGTTGCGAAAATGCACTTGCTTCATGAGTTCTTCTCTTGCTCTTAAGTTGTTCTTTCTTTCTTTCTCCACAAATTCTGATTTTGAAAGTCCAACACCAAACAATTCCTTAAGTTCTCATGCAAGTGATGTTTAATGACCAATGTGCCCTCTAACCATGCCAAAATTACTAGTTGCCATCCAGTTGGATTCTCACTAATCCACTTACTTTCTTAATAGTCCCTCTTAGATTAATATAGAATGATTCTATCTATGCATTCCAATAACCAATTAGCCGATTTAAGAAAAATACCGATGTCGGAGGATCGGGGTATTACATTCTCCCCCCCTTAAATAGAATTCGTCCTCGAATTCCTTCCGTTCACCACGAAAACCAACTCTTCATATCTATCCAATTAAGGGAAAGAAGGTTACTCGTATTCCTCCTTAGGTAATCTCACTACTCTGTCTGAGGGTCATTCCATACGAAGAAACATAATCTGCCAAAATACGTGCGTCCCACTATGTAGGGTTAGAACCTTGACTCTCAAGCAACACGTCTATCCAGATACTTCGTCTTGACATAACTGGGGAAAGATCCTTCCAGGGTCCTTGACCTTCACTGCTCTACACTGAAACTCCGAAACTTCAAAAGCACTAATAATCCACTCATGTCGGATATCCTTCGTTTTATTCTCTGGTGTGTTCACCCTCGTTCAACAAACATTACTGATTCACTCAGCTCCTTGAATTACTTCCCATTGAGGATTATTGCCACAACGTCACTTATGCGATAACACTTCAAATTATTCTCCACTCGAGTCCATACAATGTCATTAAGTGTTAGCCAAATTCCTTGGTCTTAATTTCCGGTTCCCAAAGTCTTAGGATGATTGTCCCAAATTTACCTTTACCTATACAACTGAATCTCCTTACTTTAACCCTTACTCCAGTTTAGACATATCAACTGTCACCGTAAACCGCGGAGGTGTAATCATCTTGCAACTATAGCCTCGACATTCGATAACTTCGCACAAGATTCTACTGATGAGAGGCGAAATTCAACAACTGACCTGTAACCATTGTACCAGTCTTCCTGTACAATCATAGTACACAAGGCATAACCACAAAGGACTTGCGCCAACTGAATGTCCTCTCTAGCCTTCAGCATTTCGACAGTCTGATACTCAGTCCAACCCTTGTGACTTGCAAGCTAAACTGATGACCTACGAACGTCGGACTGCATGCCATCCCCAAAAGTATTCCCAAGCTGGCCCATTGACAACACCTCTCGAGTTTATGGTGGATCCTCAAGAGACTAGAACGAACGAAACTCCGCTTCGACAATTTCCCTTAGGAACATACTTTCATCCCAACATAGAATCCTACAAATAGTCCGTTCGTTCCTACCTCAGACTTATCTGATTCTTCCTTGATCCGTTGCGCTACTCTGATTCCAACAAGTCACACACCTTGAAATTCTCTGAGTCACATTATATCCATAATTCACTTGGTTTCCATTAATACACAATAATCCCTATTCCACAGTTGTCCAATTACAACACGTGCCAGAACTCCATATACATCCATCATCGACTACAACTCCTTGAAGTTGCGTACTCTCCAAAATCAAGTTTCTACTTACTCTGCCATTCCATATAGTTCATCTACCACAACTTAGGTACACGTTTCATCCTCAGGACATTGAAACCCAAATACTCACTGACTTAGAGGTTCACCCTTGTAACTGATTTCCACAGCGTACAACTGCTATGTCTTTCAGTTTAACAAATCTTATTGCTCAACCGGTGCAATGAATCCTTCAAAAACGTACTGCAGTTCATGATAACTCTAGCAGTTTTACACAACTTCTACCCAACCATACACCTTCATTCTCTTAGCGTAGTATCACCTCTGATAACTCGTGTGACTTACTGATATAACAATCCACCCACAGCCACACTCCATTCACACAGTCATCTAATGTCTGTTCCACCTCTGAATCTGACACTAAATTGGCTTCCTCGGAGGCTGCATCCTTCATTGCGGTGCTTCTAACATTCAGAGTGTAGTCACAATGCAAGAAATTGCATTTTGTACTTCGAACGTCTCCTTTATAGACTCCTCAAAAGTTCTCAAACCAAAAAGCCTATGCTTTACCAAGACTCACATTTCTCCACTCAGAGTATCTACAGACACTCTACCAGATACGTCACACATCAAAGTAGTCCAAGATACAATTCACATATTCCATCACCGGTCGCCAATGGTACATGATAGCCACTCACTATGCTGACCAGGATATCATGACCGCACATGAGTCCCACTCTAGACACTCATGCAAAAATGCCAACTTAACACTTCATGAAACGAGAACATCCCCAAGGTACAATCGGATACTAACTCACGCGATCACGATCACTCAGAGTCTCCATAAGTATAGTATTGGGTCTTGATCCATCACATCATCGCCTGTCTAGTTATTCCTCTACTATCGAGCGCGACGCCTGGATCCTCATCCCACATACCTTATGAGAGTCTGGATCTGTGTCTCACGAGTGCCAAATCAGAATTCTACCTTGAGCTTCAGATCACCTTTGTCCCACACATGTCGGAAAAAGGATTACTCACGCATCTTGTGCACGATAGTGATACTGTGGCATTATACCCGTCTGGTAGTACCAACATGGTGGTCCAACTCCGAGGCCATGTATCTAGGTAACCTACCTCAGTGGCGTATAATGATCTCCACGCGTATCCTAAAGTCACAACCGACAAGTGTCTAAACAGGCTTCCAATAGGCTCGTCGTTCCTCAATTCCTTCGAATCACACTACTCAGGATGCTAAAACCTGAGAGTGCTACAATTCAAGGTTTACTTACTTGGAAAGCCAAAACGCCAAGCACGAAGATTTGAAGTTCAACTTCGGATTACCATGCAGTGTGCGTACCCACTCGTCCCACGCATGCATGAGATTCCAAGGATAATTCAGTCCAGATAGGAATACTATGGTTCCTAACAACCAACTCAACTGCGATCATCCTACTGACGTTCCAGATAGATCTTAGTTCTCACTCGCCTGAACACCCAACGCCAAGCGTAGTTCTATGGCTTCACTCAGGGTCAGACGAACGACAACTAACAAGAACTTAGGTTACTGCATTTCACGCTTCTACATCATTTCGTATTCCATCTAGCGTAGCTCTAGAACTTAAATATAAAATGATAAGAACGGAAATGCATGCCCTCTTCTATCGACAGGTATTCAAGCTTCGCCCAATCTTAAGTTACCACACTCATACATTCCACCAACATCTACTAGGTAACTACTCTCTCTTAGGGTACTTCAAGTTGGATCAGGATCTAATACTTTGTCCATCCACTACTGTTCGTACCAACGCAATCAGAAAGGTCTAACTTCTGTGTCCGCACATCCAAAGGTTATTCTGTCCTATCAGCTCATCAGTCACACTTAACACCGGCAGCATCATCAGTACTAAATCCTACTAATTCCGAGCTCAACACCTTCGGAGAATCTTACTTACAAGGCTCCTACTCAATCCTATTTGGATTTCCCTTGCTATTACCAAGACTTAGAGAAAGTTTTACTCCGTCCAATCAAAATCCTGGGGGTTCTAGCTGTCTTCATCCACACCTTGGTAGTTCGGGTATTACTCCTTTGCGTCAAACGCTCCTCTTAATTCTGACAACTCCAATATCACCCACTTAAAACATCCAACAATTCATTACTCATCTCACTCCAACAACTTAGGTTCACAACCTTGCAGGTCTTACGAGTCCTCGTGGCGGCTCTGCCGTAATTCTACTGTCTCGCACTCAGTCGATGAGTTGATCAAGTTCAACAACTGAATGAGATATCAGTAAAATCAGGCTAGCAACGCACACTTGAGAGGAGGAAAAAGAATTGCTATTGATGTCTCATGGCTCGGCCGAGAATCGACCTGCTCTGATACCAACTGTAACACCCCATACATAACTGACTAGTATATTATGCATGAAACGTTAAAATTGATATTGAGTACATACAAAAGCTATAGTTATAGAAAGATCCATATAAAATACAACATGAAATTCTTCTAAGAAGCATAATACATGAGTCTTCAATGGATCTTGCACAACGGAATGTCAAAACCAACGAGATTTTCGAGCCAACACCACTTCCAAGTCTTCAGTCCAAACCTGCTACTGACCAAACACTACTAAACTGCACCTGAAAAAAATATAAGTTGATTGGGGTGAGATTACTAAATCTCAGTGAGTCCCCCTATCTTACGGGTTCACTCGGTCCTACAAGGTACATGCAATCAAACTGATCCGCCGTGGATCCGGGGTTTACCTCACGGCCAGGTACAAATACACAACAAGGACAATATCATCATTTGAAGTCCCGTGGCTAACCAATGAGATATCATTAAACACACAAACAACACACAAGTATGATGTTGCTATTACAACCATGTCACCATGATTGTACCAGCCCACCGGTGAGGACCTAATGATATTGCCTATGTGGCATCACTAGGGGTGAATAAACAAGTGATCTTACCGACGTGGTATCACCATCTCACCGTACCAACATCCAATGTTTTCCTGCTAGAGGAAATGCCTTTTTCAGTACATGATGAGTATACACCAGATCATTCCCATCAAGCACTAGCATTTCCTTGGTAACACGATGAGTATACACCAGATCATTCCCATCGAGTACCCACATATCTCATACCGATCAATGAGTATACACCAGATCATTCCCATTGAGAGCGGTGAATATGCCCAGCTATCCCTTCCCACCAATGAGTATACACCAGATCATTCCCATTGGCGGCCATCCACGGAGTATACACCAGATCATTCCCGCGTGGAGGGGGACATAAAGATGACGACATACGCAATGAGTATACACCAGATCATTCCCATTGCGTACTCGTTAATGCACAAAATCACAACATACATGATGAGTATACACCAGATCATTCCCATCAAGTATGCATATAATCATATCCGAAAGTTCGACCAGAACAAACATAAATCAAGTGATCATTGTCACATAAATCACCAAGCCATAATAGCATTTATCATCATAAAGCATTCAAATTTGTCCTACATATTCATACCACTAGTATACAAGTGATAATATAATGCGTATCATGTTCTACAACATGGTTTCACAAGTCTCGAAGGACAACAGAGGTATTCAGCTCCCTCTACAGGACTGAATTACTCTTGGGGTAAATTTCACAAAATTCCGTTTACCACATTCGTCTGAATGGGTGTCAGATATATCGAAAAATAATATTTAGGCACCAAGGCTAATTTTCCTAGATAGTACACTTCATTAGCTTTCCAACGATATAAAGTTTGCGCAATTTCGATACCCGAGCCGAAAGTTACGAATTTCTGAAGTTTGCTGATTTTTGCACTTTTGCCCAGGGTAACCGGTTACCCAGAATCCAGTAACCGGTTACTGGCATGAAAAATGCCCAGAAACGCAAATTTACACAGAGTAATCGGTTACCCAAATACCAGTAACCGATTACCCTGAAGCAGAATCAATTTTCTGCATTTTTAAGGGTTCTAAACCAGTCCCAATTGCTCTAAATTGGTTCCCTGCATCACTAACATAATTCCAACGAATTTATAACAGGTACATATTCAGAACCACCAACATACAAAGGCTTATAGCAAAAGAACACATAATGTACTAATTAATCAAGCATGCAACAACAATCATCCAAACACTGACACATTCAGGCATGTCTCACTAACCCATTCAACATGTAATTAATCCCCATTCCTACCCAAGTCCTATCTAATGGAACTCACCTTGGATCAATGGAGCTTTAGATCATGTTCTTGCTGCCATTGAACTATCTTCTTGACACAAACTACACCTTCAAGTTCACCAAACCCGTAACCCCTCCTTCTTCACATTCAGCATGTATGTCTCAACTTCAAACTCGTTTTTCTCCTTCAAGACAGAAGCTATAGATGCGAACCATAGGTGCAAATCGAAGAGAAATTCGTTAGCTTTCCAATGGGACCAGAATCGTTACGATCGGAGTTACGAGTTGAGAGTTATACCTGATTTAGTGGGGGCTGCACCATTGTTGCGAAAATGCACTTGCTTCATGAGTTCTTCTCTTGCTCTTAAGTTGTTCTTTCTTTCTTTCTCCACAAATTCTGATTTTGAAAGTCCAACACCAAACAATTCCTTAAGTTCTCATGCAAGTGATGTTTAATGACCAATGTGCCCTCTAACCATGCCAAAATTACTAGTTGCCATCCAGTTGGATTCTCACTAATCCACTTACTTTCTTAATAGTCCCTCTTAGATTAATATAGAATGATTCTATCTATGCATTCCAATAACCAATTAGCCGATTTAAGAAAAATACCGATGTCGGAGGATCGGGGTATTACATTCATATTAAAACACAACATAAAATTTTTTTTTTTTTTAGTTTATAACTTAAACTCATTTGCATTTTTAGGTCTTTTACAAAAAATATATTTATTTTATAGTAAAATAGCACAATTTTAAAAAATATAATCTATTTTATTTGATTTGCATATGTCTAAAATTAAATAAAATATATCATAAATATTAAATAATTTATTTTAATTTTATACAAATAAGATAATTAATTCTAATAGAGATAAAATATACACTCTCTTATCTATAATAATTTTGTGTGTGCACTTTTTAAGTCTTTTAGCAATAATATAGTTATCTTATAATCAAAAATATAATTATTTATTAAAAATATATTTATTTTAGAAGCATGTTGTCTAATTATTTAAGAATTATAATCTTTTTATATATGAAACCACTCATACCATGAAAAATAATTAATTTAAATTTGTTAAATCACAATATTTATTCTCTAATTTTTTTTAATTTTTAGTTTTAAAAATGAAGAAAAAAAGTAATAAAAATGTGATATAATAAGTATAGTATTAATTTATTATTAAATCTTGCACTGAACCTTCAAATAAATAATTAATAAACCCCGTAATTAATTACACCTATTTAAATAAATCAATAAATATTTTTTTTATTTTGATGTTTTTATTATAATTATATCATAAATGTCTCATAAGTATGATGTTAAATAATATCGTTGTTAATACAAAACTAAAATATTTAAAAGATTCAAATATATTTGAATAAAGAAAATTAATTCTGCAATAATTACATAATTTCACAATATTAATTATTAATTATGATAAATTGTGATATTTTTTCTCATCCTGCCTATGAAGAGTGATTTATAGATTGACATCTTCTCATTTATTATATCACAAATATTATGTAAAAATAAAAATAAAAGAGATGTTTGCAATTTTTTTACTAGATGAATGTATCCCGTAAGTAACCATTTAAAAATCAAAAAGATTTGGATAATATTTTATCAACTATATTATTTAAATTTTTGAAATCTCATGTTTATCAACTATATTACGTGAGAAGTAGAATTGCTTTTGGGCGGTCATTATTAATTAGCTGTATATCAACATTAATGTATTTTAAACATAAATAGCAATAAGCACAATCATTTATGCGAAAGATTACTATAAATAGAATATTTTAAAATAGCAAGGCATTTAAAAATGGGACACTTAATTGTAATCTTGAAAATTATTCTAATTATATAATCTCAATGTTTAAATACTTTTTCAATTTATTTATAAAAAACATTATTTAGTTATAATTATCACTCTAAAGCAACATAATAACTATTTTTTAAATTAGTACTATTAGTAATTAATAATAATGATTAATAATAAGGTTGAAAGAGATGAATTTTAAACCATTCTAATTTATTGAAATTCTGAACCACAACTTTGATGATGGTTTTGCGAAAATTTAATTATAGTATTGTAAATTTAAAATAGAATAATGATTCTATTTATTAACTCATTTTAAATATTTTTTTATATAAAAAATCTCATTTTAAAAATATTTATAATTTACAAATTTTTCTTATAGTAACATTACTATTGTTTTAATATATTAATATATTTTTAAAATAGAATAATCAATCAATTGAATATTTTTAAAATAGAATAATCAATCAATTGAATATTTTTAAAATAGAATAATCAATCAATTCAATATCAATGTTTTGCATAATTTTTATGTTTTGAAGCAATTAAGACTATTCCAATTACAATAATAGTATAATTTTTTCCGTGGGATATGATTTTGTGCCATTAAGTTTTTGTGGGAAATGAAATCAAGTAAAAAACATTAAACATGATAATGTCATTGTTTCTGTACATGATATAACTATCAAATTCAACCTTATTTGTTCACAAATTATTGAGGTCAATCTAAAATAAAAAAATACAGTAAAATAATATGCATTTTGTGCATTCTAAAATCATTTATTCCTACATTAATCTGAAAAATATGCACGGGATACGTGGAAGAATTTTGAAGCTCCTTTACGGGTAGTTGAAGACAAACTGCAAAAAAGAAATCAAATGATTTATAAGATTTCAACAAAATTAAAACATTGGAAACAAAATAAAGTGGTACCATTGTTAAGCTAATATATTAGTATCATCCGCTTTTCAGATTCAGATTCCTAAACGATGCCCGTGATCGCTGTGCCACTTATGTCAACATAAATATCAGAGGCTTCCATTTTCCTTCTGTAAAATTGAAAGAAGCTTAAACCAAATTATAATAAGCATAATTGTAACTTAAGGTAATAAGATGAACCATAATTATTATAAGCATTAATCTAAGAAAAATAAAAAACTAATTCACCATTGAAATGATATTTGAGATAGAGAAGAAATAGCAACACAGATATTAGTAAGAACATAAATCATGTCAAAGTTATTTGCAACCAAACAATTTAAGAAAAACCAATGCGAAGATTATAAGTTATATAATATAATATGATGATAGTAACAATTACAGATGATACTAAAAAAATGGAAGCAGTGGTTAACCAAGTTTAGAAAAAAATGAAACTCAAATGGCAACAATTTTAACGCAGTATCTCACAATTTGTAGCCACACCAAGATTGAAATTGCAATTTCACATATAGTGTTAAGTAGCCGCACTTGTGATCAACAGATTTGTTGGTAGGATTTTTCGTATTTGAAAGTCTCTTTGAATTCAGCCCCAAAACAATAACGCAAAAGTAAAATCAGAAACTAAATCACTTTATAAGCTCGATGAATTAAACTTTAACAGATGAAAAAAAATTAGATCAAACAATTTCCACCTTAGAAAAAAGTGGATTAGGAAAAAAGGATGAAATTCTCTCCTCACTTGACTCTCTCACTCTCCCTATATAAAGACCTGCTCATACACTCAAAAGGGGAGGAAAATTAGTAAAGAAACTCTGCAAAAATGAAACAAAATAAAACTCTCTCCTCCAAATTCTCCATAAAACCAATGCAAAAAATTCATCACCAACCTATAACCTGATTCACATCGCCACCTTCATACTTTCAAATACCAACACTCCACAACTCCTATAATCATCAAAACGTCCATTAGATCAACCTTCAATCCTCAACATTGATAACTTGCAAAAATCTGAACCGATCACCACGACGATTTCGCACAACTTCATCACCAAACATCTTCACTTAACAACAATCTTCATCAGATCCAAATCCTCTTCCAAAACATGCAAAAAGAACACACATCATACCTTCATCGATTTCAATAATTAGCAAAGCCATAATATCCTTCTTCAAACCGAAACCACAACCACTCGCGCAACAAAATTGCAAAAACTACATCATGTCCTTCGCCAACTTAATCCAGTGTTTTACACACACATGCAAAACACAATTGGAAACTACAACAACAAACTCAGAGTGCAGCAAGTTCTCAAAACACATCACCTTGTTTTAAACTGAACATTCATTTCATCTCCTTCAACTCGCGATTCTCCAGCCTTCACAGCATCAGCGACACCATCACACCATACAAAACGCCAATCCATCTTCGACACTCATTCAGCTACACCTTCGCATCAACTACGCTCAGCAATCTACGCTGAATCACATCCCCAACCTCCTCGACCTCATCGATCCAATCTTTAATACATGAACTAATAGCGGAAGGAAGAAGATGTAAAGCAGAGGAAGCAGAAGCATAAATAGGGAGATGCATCACCTGGATTTCAATGCTTAATTTATTAATTCCATAATCATGTAATAAAATAGAGGAAGAGGAATAAAGCGTAATAATGAAGGAGCTATTGATTCACGATAAAGAGAAAGACAAGTTGAAGTTTGGACAATTGAAACAGAGGGAGGCAGACAAAATAAGTTTACCTAGGGTTTGTTTTTTGTTGTTTCAAATTAATGTAGAAGAGAACATGGAAGAGAGAGAGAGAGAGAGAGAGAGAGAGAGAGAGAGAGAGAGAGAGAGAGAGAGAGAGTGTGATGGGAAAATAATAGGCGGAAGAAAGAGAATTAGCTTTTTAAAAACATGAAAATGAAGGAAGCATTGAAAGAGTAAAGAATTTGAAAAGCTTTTCTAGAGAATACTAATTGCATTAATCATCTGTATAAGACAAAAAAAAAGACTTTTTTTATTAGCCAAAACATTTAAATGACCTTTGTGTTAGTTCCAAATATAAAATATTGACCAATTAGAAAAAAATGGTTATATAAATATTAATTAATATTATAATTATAATTATAAGTATTGTTAAATATAGAAACATTTCTACAAATAGCAATTATATAAGTAGTATAAGCTCTAAAAATTTGACATTTGGCAAACTTGCCAAAAAAACTCATCTTGCTTTTTTCTATTGTATGATAACAAAATGAGAACATTGTTTGCGCAACGATATGACATTGACTAAAAATTTCTTATTTTGACTTTCTAAAACATGAATATATTTACGGTGAATTTCATTTTTTTAACTTTATACAAAATAAAAATATTGACTATGAGATTCTTTAAGTCAAATCTATATCTGAAATTTGAACAAAGCTAAATATTATGATAACAAATTATAAGAATAATTTATCATTATCTTGAAAATAAAATATACAAAATAATTTTATTATGATGGTTAAAATTTTTGATTCACATATACTCTATATACTCTAGGATAATTTCATTGGGCTCGAGACAAGTGAAGCTCATAGCCCAAAGAAGTTGAGAAAGGTCTATTGAAGTATCGAGTTGATTCGACCTTGAATTCCTCGACTGTAACTTGAGTTGTCTGATCTCAATCCATGCCTATCACTTAGCCATCTATCCATCTTACGTGGAAAAAGATGGTTTATAAGAGAAAGCTATTTTGGTCTCTTAGTAAAAGAGGAAATTGTCCCTCTAAATTAGGAGTACTACAATAAATAACACTTTTTATGACAAATATTTCACCCCGAACATGCTAAAAATCAAGAGTATAGGTCATTAGAGCGTCATGTTTGATTAAAAAAAATTAAACAACCTTTTCCTCAATTTTAAGAAAACCGAGGTAACGTATCTATAAGTGAGCGTCATATTTAGTCAATAAAAAAATGCAACAATGGGAAAGGAAATATTTTATTGATAATCAATTACGGATTTAAAATAGAGGACAATAGATAACCATTCCACATATTCAAACTTCAGACTCCACTTAACTTCAATAGTATCCCCTATTAACTATCTCTAAATGGGAGAAAAGTTCAAAATGAACTCTTCCATATGGTATGAGGAAAGTTATTTCCTCCTGAGAGATGCTTATCATTTCCTTTAAGAAGTTAAAAATGGTAAAAGGAAAATTTACTCTTACGTTGTAGGTAAGGAATTACAAAAGATGTTTGTCATGTCAAGTAAGTGTTTACAGTTGTTTCTCTATTAGACGAAGAATTGACACTAGAAGTTGATACCAAACTCTTGCAATTTGAAGTAGAGTAGCCGAACTGGTGAGCTTATCGTTGTTGGCATAAATTAGGAAAATATGGGTTGAGTAGACATTGTTGGATTTATAATTTTCAACATAACTACCTTTCTCTTCATAGGTTATTGTATGAGCAATAAGTGATGGAGTAATGGTGATAGGAGAGTTATTAACATAAGACTGGATTGACGTAGCTGCGTCGGAGCTTAATTGGATGTTGTAGATGCTGTTGTTGTTCGCAGACCTGATGATGGATCGCTAACTGAAGTTTGTGTTCAAGTAAAATGAAGGTTGAAGGTTTGAATTGTGTATGCAGGTTGAAGAATGACCCAATGCCTTGGAGTAAACTCCAAGAAATTCCAGACAAACAAACACAATACAATTAAAGTATCAAGAACTCAGATGAAACTCCAAAGTGTCGGGGTCAAGATCCTAATTATAAATCCATAGGTCCATCCTCCAAGCTAAGGATAAGGTAGCCAAAGTCCAAGTCCACATTAAGTCTTTTATAATTCAAGTTAATTGTTAGTATTTTAAGCACAAAATAAAAGTATGGTCCAAGTGGACAAAAAGAAAAGTGCATAAACATAAACATGATAAAGAATGATAGTTGTTAATATAAAGCATAAAGCATAAAAATAAAGAATACAATAAAAGAAGCATAAAAATAAAAGTTAGAAGTTAATTGTTAGAAATTAGTAGTTAGTAGTTAGCTTAAATAATCAATAATGGATGACCAATGAACTTAGGTTAAAGTTTATGAAAACTTGTCAGAAGATTGATATAATTAAAGCCTCTACACAGAAAGCTTTCAAAGTTTTTGAACTAATTTTCAAATAGTCAACCATCCTTGGGCTTGTAAACATAAGTTTAGGCCACAGATGATCATTCTCTGATACGGGACAAAGAAAAAAAAGGGGAAGAAGTGAATTAGAACCATAATGTCCAGATGGATTTCTTTTTATATTTATGGGATTTCAACTTGATGATTCATCATAGGATTGATAGAATCAAAGCCTCTACACAATGAATTCAAACAAGACTTACACCCACTGATCAAAGAAAAAGAAGAGATGGAAGATAACTCAAACTATCATTAATATCATTCATCTAATATTATGGATTCGATTCTTTCAAACCTAACAACATCCTAGATCCAATGATATTAATGAAGCCAAGTCAAGGTATCATAAAATATTCACAATATCTTACCCAAATTATAAGGAAACAAAACTATAATTTAAACCAAATAAAAGGGATTTTAAAATGGTCTAAAATAAGAAATTATTGATGAAATACTTAAGTGGTATATAAACACCAAATAAATTTCTCATAAGACCATAATAAAATCAGAAAAACTATATATGATTTTTATAAAAAGGTTTCATAATTTTCCGAAACTCAAAATTATTTTAAATTGATTAATTAGTTGGAATTTTGTGATGGAATACATAACTGGTAACATAACATCAAACAAAAATCCATAAAATTCAACATAGGTCAAACATAAGTCAACAAGTGCTGACAAATTCTTTCTAATTTTTGAAAGTCGGAAAATAATTTAAACCAATTAAAAATCAAGAAAAATATAAAACCTCAAAATTAAATTCCACAAAAATATTCATTAAATCAAAAAATTATAAAAGAATTTTTAAGAATTTTTTGGGAATTTTTTAATGTGATTTGGTATTTTAAATGAATTAAAGAAACAAAAAGCATTTAAAAAAAAAAGAAAAGAAAACATCAGATCTAATGCAATGCGACACACCATAAGAAGATGCGCTCATCAATGCATGCCATCAGACCTTTTCTTTAATGCGCTGACAAGATCTCAATATAGGGCGTATCATGAACTTTAGTCAAAACGAGTGCAACATGATTTAAAAAGTCAAGTCAATGAAAACATTTCAAAAGACACGCTATAATTGACTGGATGAGGACACCTCATCATCTTCAACCTCAAGCTTCAAAAATCTCAAGGAATTTGGAGAAAAATGAAGATCAACCAAAGTGTAAAACTCATTGTGGCATCATTTGACTTGTCTCATCAAGACAATCTCAGCCGTATCCTCGCGAAGAATTTATTTGGGATACATCTTACTAAATTTGGAAAAAAACCATAGAAATCACAAAAAGTAAACCCACCATGAAATGCTTAAAACTCAACCAAATTCAAAAGCAGAAGAAGCTTCAACTTTAGGGAGATTTAGTCATAGTTTTGATTGTTAATTCGGTAGTTAATTGTATTACATGACCGATTTAGTGACGTTCAAATTTTATGAACATGATGTTAAAACTCAATGGTTATAGTGATTGAAATTTTTTAATCACTAATTCGATAACTACAAGCAAATTTTCTTTAGTGGGGAGACATTCTGTTTATAAAATCCTTTTTCAATGAATATTATATTTTCTTGCTCCCGTAAACACTCATCTTTTTTTCTTTAATATGGCGAGGATACCTAATCAGACCCAATAAACAAAGCTAGTAGGGCTATCACTATTCCTTATCATGGATCAAGAAAGGTTTCCTAATCGCAGGATAGAGATGACCACAATCCCTCGAGTCACATATGGTTTAATGAGGGACAAAAGTTCTTTTTTTTTAAATCTTGCGAACTGTCTTTTTCGATTCCATAATTAATTTCTGCAGCAATACATGTTTAGTAAATTTAATTCACATAATATTATTTATATTCAAACATTCGAAGACAAAGAAATCCCACATAAATAGTATTTATATTCAAACATTCAAAGACATACAAATCCCAAAGGTAACGGTGAAAATAACTCTTAATTTATTAGGAGGAGTCTCTATTATTTATTTTAATGAAAAGATAAACAAAACATAATGATAGCTATTTTTTTGGTGGATCATATAACTTATCGCCACATTTGCATTTCCATATTTCCGCATCTGGTGACACTGGCACAAGGATAGGATTGCAAGGACTACAATTGCCACAACTGTCTTGGCAACTTGGAGGTTGTGACCCAATTTTACTAAAAACCTTTCTTGACAATAAACCCTTGAACTCATTGGATTTGATTTGCGGCACAAGCTTCTCTTCAATTTTCTCAAAATGCTAAAATAAACATGACAGTTAACTATAAATTATTAATAAGTCAATACAACTACAATAATCATTTTTATCAAATGTACTACAAAAGTTTTTATTTACAAATATTAGGAATTTAGTATAGTTTAATAATAGTAATTTATGTTTTAACAATTTTTTTAAAAACTAGACTGAATCGGCTGGTTGAACCTGTTCAACCTTGAACCGTTATCTAGTCTGATTCAGTTTGAACCAACAAGTCATTGTGTCTATAAAATTGGAATAAAATCGTTTTAATCGCAAGAAACTAATATAACCTTAAAACCGAGACCGGTGTTTGTGAATCAAACGGTTCAAAAAATAAAAAAAAAATTAATTTTTTACTTCTCTTGTTTTCTTTGTTTAACTCTAAAAATAATTGATTATAACAAACATTCAAAATTGAAAGGATGGAAAATAAAATATATAATTGAAAGACGAGAAGATAATGCAAATGTAAACTGGAAAAGAAAAAATATTGTAGTGTTTGTTGGACATGAGATAAGTGATGGTTGGTCTTGGAAGAGATGAAAAAAATTATATTGATAAAGAACTTGTGCCTTTGAGTGAAGGAATTAAGACAATATATAAATATTGATCCTAAACTAGTTTTTTATTTGTTATCGCGCCTTACATTTCAGTCTTCTTCTATTATAAGCTTGTTTATTAGTACTACATTTATTATTTGAGAATTTTATTTTATATATAATTATAAAAATTAATTTTATTAATTAAGACATTTAGTAATATATTTATTTTATCTTTTTAGTTAAATAAAATATATGGTTTAACCACAGTTAAATCGATTGAACCTTGCCCCATATATTTTAACAATTCATTCTCCGATTCGGTTTTTAAAACATTGGTTTTAACTTGAAACAAATATCAAATAATAATAAAGATTATAAATATTAAAAAAACATATAAATAGTATTAAGGAGGATGATGCTATACCTGAATATCTATCTCATTTTTTAAAGTCATGGAACGTCTATCTTCTACAATATAAAATATTAGGTGTTAATAAAATGAAGATGTCATATAAATATAATATTTAATAAATAAATGTATAATTTGTTAGTAAAATCAGAAATCAATATAAAATGAATTTTTTTAATATTTTTTAATGCATAACCACCATTCATAAATGTAATTTTTAGGATAATTAAAATAAAAACAGAATATTAAAGAAAAAATTAATGATTATAATTGAAACAATATAAAATATATTTATACTTTAATCTTTAATTTTTTTTAAGATAAAGAGAAATATATTAAAAAAGAAGAGGATACAAAAAGGAGAAAAAAAAGGTTCCTTAGTTACAAAGCCTAATCCTAGGGATGCCTTATTTGTCCATCAAAAATTGCCTATATAAGTCAAAATGTAAACAAGAAAACCAAGTGAAGTGCTTATAAAGCAAACCAAGGTTAGCCATAAAATCGGCACAAAAATTGGCCTCACGGTAGATGTGCGTGATCATGAAGTTTAAAAATAATGTTTAATTAAAAATAGCATTATTAGTTAAGAAGTAATGGAGAAGTATAATATCAAAGAATTGATACCTCTTGATGTAATGGATGAGGCAATGATAGAACTAAACATCACTGACAACAAGAAAAATGTTACAAAATAAATTTGGGTTTTGTTCATTAACATTGTAAAAGTACTAAACACTACTCTTTTTTTGTTGTTGAAAAAACGGAATCTCTACATTTATATATGACTAGGCGTTAACCCGCGCGATGCGCGGAAAGACTTTAAAAAATTTAATGAAAATTATTTTCATATATTTTTAAAATATTAATCTCAATAAAAAATAAAATATTACTACTACTTAAAATGTGATAGTTATTAGTTAATATGAATTTAGATTATAAATTTAATAACTATAAAATATATAATAAACTTATGTAACATATTATATTTAATATAATTTTGCACGTATAAAACACTTTAATATATCGGGCAATGCTAATTCCCAAGGGCACTGGTTATCATGACCCTATTTTTTAAACTTTCTTTCATTTCTTAACCGACCATTATTTACTAATTTTACTTTCTTTTTTAAATTTTCATTAAATTAACATTTTCATAAACTTTTTATTTTCTAAATTTTAATTCTTATAATTTTATAATTCTATTTTCTCTTATTGTCATTTTAATGGCCACAAAAAAAAAGATTATTTTTAGCTATTTACATTAAATATAAAAATTTTAAATATCAAATAATAAATAATAAATTTATTATTTGAGAAAATTTATAGTTGTGAAATTAATTACATATTATTATATGTGGTTAATTGTTATGCACTTTTAGTGTAAATAAAATTTACACGGTCGGTTCATTGCAACCATTTATAATTATTACTTTATATATAATTAAAATAAAAGTCAAACATAATTTAATATCCGACAATTACGATTCATTGTCAGTGTAAAGAGATATTTATACTGTCGATGTATTCCGATTAAATTTTTATTATATTGTTAATAAAACAATATATAAAGACCATTACAAATAATCATATTTTATTCCATAATCATTTTTCTTTTTGGAAGATAAAATAAAAACTTAACCCATTTATTTTATTTTTAAAAAAATTAACAATTGTTGATTCTATCTTGAGAAAATTAAATAGTCATAAATATTAAAATATAAAACATTTATTTCATATGTGTATAAAAATATTATTAGTAGGGGTGTCTAATCTTTTTGTATTATAGCGTACATAATTTCTTTGAAAAAACTTTGGTTCCAAACATTATTAAAACTTATTTTAATACTAATGTAATAAGATGGTAGAAAAATACATATTCTTTTTATTAAGTATCATATTTCCATGGAAATATTCTTCTTTAAATAACTTTAGAAATACAATAGTAATATTGTAGAAATGCGATAATTGAAAATATATTTGGATAAAAAATAAATTTATGAACGATCATCCCATAGACTTTCAGAGCAGCAATGCAACAACAATTGAAAAAAAGATCTTTTTATTCCTGATACACGTGAATAAATAATTATATTTATGTTAGTCAATAAAGAATAAGAAATAAAGTTAGAATAAAACTCTAACAAAAAAAATACATTAATAAAAAAAGAGTTTATAAATTACCTGACGAATATTAGACTTCCGAAACAGTAATAATGCAATATAATTTTATCATCATAATCTTCTAACTCACAAAAAACAATAAAAAATTAGAAAACAAAAGTCAGAATAAGAGACTTACAAAAACTATATCAATATAATTGAAATTTTAAATATTTTTTATAGAATAATTAGAGTTTCTATTATGTCACAAAAACAAATGTCAATACATATAGGTAAAGTGGAAAAATAATTATAAAAATGTAAAAACACCACCAGTGCACATCAAAGATTTATTTGTAGAAAATAATGATTACTCAACATCACAAAGACATATATATACACATACCACCAAAGCACATAAAAGATTTGTTTATATACACACACCACTAAAGCACATCAAAGATTTGTTTGTAGAAAATAATGATTACTCAACATCACACACAGAGAGATATATATACACACACACCACCAAAACACATCAAAGATTTGTTTGTAGAAAATAATGATTACTCAACATCACACAAACATATATATATATATATACACACATGAATATGAATATGAATAGAACGATAACCTTTAAAAAAAATTAATAATCAATCAAATTAGTAATTAACATTTCTTATCAATTACATATTTAAATTAATTATTTTTAAAAACTATTTTATGTACTATTTTTTTTAACATTTCACTATCTTTACTATTCATCTTCCATGAATTCTAATTTAAATAAAATATTATTGTAATTATATAAATAAAATATTAAATTCAATTTATTGTAATTATATTCATTATTGTTATTTTAAGTTCTAAAAATATATAAATTAAATGATGAAAAATAATTATATATATATATATATATATATATATATATATATATATATATATATATAATTAATTAATACTCCACTATTTATGAATTTAAATAAAATATTATTGGGCATTTATTACAATAATAATCATGTATTTTAATTAATTAATACTTCACCGTTTATGAGTTTTAATTAATTAATACTCTACCGTTTTATTTTGGTGACATATGTTACAATTGAAATAAAATATTATTGATAATTTACAATAATACTTATGAATTTTAATTAATTAATACTTCACCATTTATAAATTTTAATTAATTAATACTCCACCGTTTTATTTTGGTGACATACGTTACAATTGAATTATATTTTTTTATTAGACCCTTTTGTTAGAATTTAAATAAAATATCATTGATCATTTACAATAATACTTATGAATCATAATTAATATGAATATTAGAATTCTGAAAAAGTGAATTGTAATACAATTCTACCATCATTATCTTCTAATTCACAAAAACCAATAAAAAATTATAAAAAAAATTTAGAATAGGAGACTAACAAAAACTATATCAATAACATTAAATTCATAATCCATATAAGAGTAGATTAATCTAAATTTTGACTATTCATTTAGTGTTTAACCTATAAATTAAAAAATTTAAGAAATTTTTTATTCAATGTCAAATCTAAAAAATAGTTTTAAATCATAAATTCTCTAGACATTTTTTATTTTTTAAAATTATATTATTTTACTATCATTATTAGCTAGTGATTATATTATTGTTATTAATAGTGGTGGTGGTATTCTAAATTATAATATGTTGCCACATATGCATTGGAATTCTAATATGTTGCCACATTGGATTTAGGGTTAGGGTTATGGTCAAGGTTGTCATCATGACAACTTTGGATTTATATTAAGTAGATAACATTATGTTACTAGTATTTATACTCGTGCGAGGCACTGACAAAAGGACAAGGGGCGCTCAGGGATGGTTTATTTATTAATCAATAAATAAAATTTATTAGCAAAATTGTATAACAAATAAATAAAATAAAAAAATAAAAAACTATACTACGAAAGGATTTAATTTTAACTAATTATTTTTAAAATTTTATTAAATAAAAAACAAATAATCTAAAAAGGATTTAATATTTATTTTTTTTCAAATTATTTTATATCAAAATAATGAAAAACAAATTTAACCAAAAAAGAACAAAATCGTCCATACTAAAAAATAATTATTTTGACTATTTATTATTTAATTAATGAATATCCACAACTCGCTACCTCCATGACTTTAATTTTTTATTAACATCACATTTTTTTTTGGAGCAAATAGGATATATATATTCCAAAAAACAGTTGAAGCATACACTGACCCAAGGGTCCAAGTATCATGGAGACAAGGCCTAAGTTACAAACTAAGGCTAACTAAATATATCAATAAACACTTTGAATTTGCTGGCTTGATGCACCCTGCCTTTTATCCTTTCCAAAACATCCTGGACAAGTAACGGCTCCACTATAGGGGCATTAAAAACTCTTCTATTTCTCTTAATCCACACATAATAAACTACTTCTGCAAGACACATCTTCAGAAGTTTTGCATAGTTCCGCGTCCCATTTGTATGCTTGCTGATCCATTGTAGCTCGCTGTTCCAAAACATCACATTTATTTAGCTTAAAAAATAAAGACCAAATCAAAAGCCACATTCATTATTTTATTAAATTCTAACATTTTCCTATTTTAATTTTTACTTTAATTTTGTTGTCTATAACTATTATTTTATTAAACAATAGAGTTATTAGTAATATTGTTTATTATTATCTACTACTGTGTCTACAAAAATTACATTGATTGATAGTTGCTTAATCAACCTAGTTAATCTGTGTATTCGATAATGATATCACTTGTGTGTTTCAATTTTTTGAAATAGAGAGACGGTGTGAGTTTCAATATATGTGAAAAAATAAAATATGAAAAACAAACAAAATACTGGTAGACAAATATGTGTATTCACCAATTATATGTTTTTTTTCTCCCTAAATTCATAAAATAAATTATACTTAATTGACTTAATCAATTTTCATAAAAAAAATGATATTGTCATCTTCAAATTTAATTTCACCATTTATAAATCTATGGTATTAGTTTTTTCTTCATATTAAAACACAACATAAAATATTAATTTTTTTTTAGTTTATAACTTAAACTCATTTGCATTTTTAGGTCTTTTACAAAAAATATATTTATTTTATAGTAAAATAGCACAATTTTAAAAAATATAATCTATTTTATTTGATTTGCATATGTCTAAAATTAAATAAAATATATCATAAATATTAAATAATTTATTTTAATTTTATACAAATAAGATAATTAATTCTAATAGAGATAAAATATACACTCTCTTATCTATAATAATTTTGTGTGTGCAGTTTTTAAGTCTTTTAGCAATAATATAGTTATCTTATAATCAACAATATAATTATTTATTAAAAATATATTTATTTTTTTTTTGCTTTCGCACTCTGGTTCCTAGGGGAAAGGGGCCCTAGTAATCCAGAGCTCGTGCCGAGAGGTACGGGCACTGGCCAAACATTGTTCCCACCTAGGAATCGAACCCGGTATTCCCCGGATTACGTCCTTAGCAGAAGCTCTTTTACCACTGGAGCCCAAGTGCTTGGTTAAAAATATATTTATTTTAGAAGCATGTTGTCTAATTATTTAAGAATTATAATCTTTTTATATATGAAACCACTCATACCATGAAAAATAATTAATTTAAATTTGTTAAATCACAATATTTATTCTCTAATTTTTTTTAATTTTTAGTTTTAAAAATGAAGAAAAAAAGTAATAAAAATGTGATATAATAAGTATAGTATTAATTTATTATTAAATCTTGCACTGAACCTACAAATAAATAATTAGTAAACCCCGTAATTAATTACACCTATTTAAATAAATCAATAAATATTTTTTTATTTTGATGTTTTTATTATAATTATATCATAAATGTCTCATAAGTATGATGTTAAATAATATCGTTGTTAATACAAAACTAAAATATTTAAAAGATTCAAATATATTTGAATAAAGAAAATTAATTCTGCAATAATTACATAATTTCACAATATTAATTATTAATTATGATAAATTGTGATATTTTTTCTCATCCTGCCTATGAAGAGTGATTTATAGATTGACATCTTCTCATTTATTATATCACAAATATTATGTAAAAATAAAAATAAAAGAGATGTTTGCAATTTTTTTACTAGATGAATGTATCCCGTAAGTAACCATTTAAAAATCAAAAAGATTTGGATAATATTTTATCAACTATATTATTTAAATTTTTGAAATCTCATGTTTATCAACTATATTACGTGAGAAGTAGAATTGCTTTTGGGCGGTCATTATTAATTAGCTGTATATCAACATTAATGTATTTTAAACATAAATAGCAATAAGCACAATCATTTATGCGAAAGATTACTATAAATAGAATATTTTAAAATAGCAAGGCATTTAAAAATGGGACACTTAATTGTAATCTTGAAAATTATTCTAATTATAAAATCTCAATGTTTAAATACTTTTTCAAATTATTTATAAAAAACATTATTTAGTTATAATTATCACTCTAAAACAACATAATAACTATTTTTTAAATTAGTACTATTAGTAATTAATAATAATGATTAATAATAAGGTTGAAAGAGATGAATTTTAAACCATTCTAATTTATTGAAATTCTGAACCACAACTTTGATGATGGTTTTGCGAAAATTTAATTATAGTATTGTAAATTTAAAATAGAATAATGATTCTATTTATTAACTCATTTTAAATATTTTTTTATATAAAAAATCTCATTTTAAAAATATTTATAATTTACAAATTTTTCTTATAGTAACATTACTATTGTTTTAATATATTAATATATTTTTAAAATAGAATAATCAATCAATTGAATATTTTTAAAATAGAATAATCAATCAATTGAATATTTTTAAAATAGAATAATCAATCAATTCAATATCAATGTTTTGCATAATTTTTATGTTTTGAAGCAATTAAGACTATTCCAATTACAATAATAGTATAATTTTTTCCGTGGGATATGATTTTGTGCCATTAAGTTTTTGTGGGAAATGAAATCAAGTAAAAAACATTAAACATGATAATGTCATTGTTTCTGTACATGATATAACTATCAAATTCAACCTTATTTGTTCACAAATTATTGAGGTCAATCTAAAATAAAAAAATACAGTAAAATAATATGCATTTTGTGCATTCTAAAATCATTTATTCCTACATTAATCTGAAAAATATGCACGGGATACGTGGAAGAATTTTGAAGCTCCTTTACGGGTAGTTGAAGACAAACTGCAAAAAAGAAATCAAATGATTTATAAGATTTCAACAAAATTAAAACATTGGAAACAAAATAAAGTGGTACCATTGTTAAGCTAATATATTAGTATCATCCGCTTTTCAGATTCAGATTCCTAAACGATGCCCGTGATCGCTGTGCCACTTATGTCAACATAAATATCAGAGGCTTCCATTTTCCTT
Organism: Vicia villosa; assembly: GCF_029867415.1. Lineage (NCBI taxonomy): Eukaryota > Viridiplantae > Streptophyta > Magnoliopsida > Fabales > Fabaceae > Vicia > Vicia villosa. The sequence continues at coordinate 55,219,425 of NC_081186.1, forward strand.
CTGTAAAATTGAAAGAAGCTTAAACCAAATTATAATAAGCATAATTGTAACTTAAGGTAATAAGATGAACCATAATTATTATAAGCATTAATCTAAGAAAAATAAAAAACTAATTCACCATTGAAATGATATTTGAGATAGAGAAGAAATAGCAACACAGATATTAGTAAGAACATAAATCATGTCAAAGTTATTTGCAACCAAACAATTTAAGAAAAACCAATGCGAAGATTATAAGTTATATAATATAATATGATGATAGTAACAATTACAGATGATACTAAAAAAATGGAAGCAGTGGTTAACCAAGTTTAGAAAAAAATGAAACTCAAATGGCAACAATTTTAACGCAGTATCTCACAATTTGTAGCCACACCAAGATTGAAATTGCAATTTCACATATAGTGTTAAGTAGCCGCACTTGTGATCAACAGATTTGTTGGTAGGATTTTTCGTATTTGAAAGTCTCTTTGAACTCAGCCCCAAAACAATAACGCAAAACTAAAATCAGAAACTAAATCACTTTATAAGCTCGATGAATTAAACTTTAACAGATGAAAAAAAATTAGATCAAACAATTTCCACCTTAGAAAAAAGTGGATTAGGAAAAAAGGATGAAATTCTCTCCTCACTTGACTCTCTCACTCTCCCTATATAAAGACCTGCTCATACACTCAAAAGGGGAGGAAAATTAGTAAAGAAACTCTGCAAAAATGAAACCAAATAAAACTCTCTCCTCCAAATTCTCCATAAAACCAATGCAAAAAATTCATCACCAACCTATAACCTGATTCACATCGCCACCTTCATACTTTCAAATACCAACACTCCACAACTCCTATAATCATCAACACGTCCATTAGATCAACCTTCAATCCTCAACATTGATAACTTGCAAAAATCTGAACCGATCACCACGACGATTTCGCACAACTTCATCACCAAACATCTTCACTTAACAACAATCTTCATCAGATCCAAATCCTCTTCCAAAACATGCAAAAAGAACACACATCATACCTTCATCGATTTCAATAATTAGCAAAGCCATAATATCCTTCTTCAAACCGAAACCACAACCACTCGCGCAACAAAATTGCAAAAACTACATCATGTCCTTCGCCAACTTAATCCAGTGTTTTACACACACATGCAAAACACAATTGGAAACTACAACAACAAACTCAGAGTGCAGCAAGTTCTCAAAACACATCACCTTGTTTTAAACTGAACATTCATTTCATCTCCTTCAACTCGCGATTCTCCATCCTTCACAGCATCAGCGACACCATCACACCATACAAAACGCCAATCCATCTTCGACACTCATTCAGCTACACCTTCGCATCAACTACGCTCAGCAATCTACGCTGAATCGCATCCCCAACCTCCTCGACCTCATCGATCCAATCTTTAATACATGAACTAATAGCGGAAGGAAGAAGATGTAAAGCAGAGGAAGCAGAAGCATAAATAGGGAGATGCATCACCTGGATTTCAATGCTTAATTTATTAATTCCATAATCATGTAATAAAATAGAGGAAGAGGAATAAAGCGTAATAATGAAGGAGCTATTGATTCACGATAAAGAGAAAGACAAGTTGAAGTTTGGACAATTGAAACAGAGGGAGGCAGACAAAATAAGTTTACCTAGGGTTTGTTTTTTGTTGTTTCAAATTAATGTAGAAGAGAACATGGAAGAGAGAGAGAGAGAGAGAGAGAGAGAGAGAGAGAGAGAGAGAGAGAGAGAGAGAGAGAGAGAGAGAGAGAGAGAGAGAGAGTGATGGGAAAATAATAGGCGGAAGAAAGAGAATTAGCTTTTTAAAAACATGAAAATGAAGGAAGCATTGAAAGAGTAAAGAATTTGAAAAGCTTTTCTAGAGAATACTAATTGCATTAATTATCTGTATAAGACAAAAAAGAAGACTTTTTTTATTAACCAAAACATTTAAATGACCTTTGTGTTAGTTCCAAATATAAAATATTGACCAATTAGAAAAAAATGGTTATATAAATATTAATTAATATTATAACTATAATTATAAGTATTGTTAAATATAGAAACATTTCTACAAATAGCAATTATATAAGTAGTATAAGCTCTAAAAATTTGACATTTGGCAAACTTGCCAAAAAAACTCATCTTGCTTTTTTCTATTGTATGATAACAAAATGAGAACATTGTTTGCACAACGATATGACATTGACTAAAAATTTCTTATTTTGACTTTCTAAAACATGAATATTTTTACGGTGAATTTCATTTTTTTAACTTTATACAAAATAAAAATATTGACTATGAGATTCTTTAAGTCAAATCTATATCTGAAATTTGAACAAAGTTAAATATTATGATAACAAATTATAAGAATAATTTATCATTATCTTGAAAATAAAATATACAAAATAATTTTATTATGATGGTTAAAATTTTTGATTCACATATACTCTATATACTCTAGGATAATTTCATTGGGCTCGAGACAAGTGAAGCTCATAGCCCAAAGAAGTTGAGAAAGGTCTATTGAAGTATCGAGTTGATTCGACCTTGAATTCCTCGACTGTAACTTGAGTTGTCTGATCTCAATCCATGCCTATCACTTAGCCATCTATCCATCTTACGTGGAAAAAGATGGTTTATAAGAGAAAGCTATTTTGGTCTCTTAGTAAAAGAGGAAATTGTCCCTCTAAATTAGGAGTACTACAATAAATAACACTTTTTATGACAAATATTTCACCCCGAACATGCTAAAAATCAAGAGTATAGGTCATTAAAGCGTCATGTTTGATTAAAAAAAATTAAACAACCTTTTCCTCAATTTTAAGAAAACCGAGGTAACGTATCTATAAGTGAGCGTCATATTTAGTCAATAAAAAAATGCAATAATGGGAAAGGAAATATTTTATTGATAATCAATTACGGATTTAAAAAAATAGGACAATAGATAACCATTCCACATATTCAAACTTCAGACTCCACTTAACTTCAATAGTATCCCCTATTGACTATCTCTAAATGGGAGAAAAGTTCAAAATGAACTCTTCCATATGGTATGAGGAAAGTTATTTCCTCCTGAGAGATGCTTATCATTTCCTTTAAGAAGTTAAAAATGGTAAAAGGAAGATTTACTCTTACGTTGTAGGTAAGGAATTACAAAAGATGTTTGTCATGTCAAGTAAGTGTTTACAGTTGTTTCTCTATTAGACGAAGAATTGACACTAGAAGTTGATACCAAACTCTTGCAATTTGAAGTAGAGTAGCCGAATTGGTGAGCTTATCGTTGTTGGCATAAATTAGGAAAAGATGGGTTGAGTAGACATTGTTGGATTTATAATTTTCAACATAACTACCTTTCTCTTCATAGTTTATTGTATGAGCAATAAATGATGGAGTAATGGTGATAGGAGAGTCATTAAGATAAGACTGGATTGACGTAGCATCATGACCAGATGGCACAACGGAGGAATTTAACGAGAACTCTTTAAATAGATAAGTGTAAATGGATCCATTGAAGAATGTCAAAGTAACCATTCAATTCTTATTTAGAAATATTTTTCCTTAGAAAAAAACATTTTGTTAGAACAAGATTGAGAATCTATGTTCAGAATCTTGTTTTGATGATAACAAGCATATATTTTGTGACAAACAATTTTATTATTAATGGTTTCAATTAGTATGCAGAGATTATGCTTATACAGGATTCACCAGAAAAAGAGCACAATGAATACACTAGAAACAGGCTCAGATATGAAAGAATACATGAAGAATCAAACATTCAGAAGATTAATAAAATCAAAGACATCAGTCGTCAAATGTTCTGATCTAGAACACATCAAACAACCAAATTTAGCCGATCAAGAAGCAAACAAGCAAAGATGGAAAATAAGCGTATACATAAAGAGTACGCAACAAGAACAATATTACAGGAAGCTTTTGCATTATCAGAAGATCATGCAAGAAAAAAGATCAAAAGTTCTGAAGTTAGAAGTTCTGAAGACACAACGCTGTGACATGCAAGATACAAACATTAACAGAAGTCACTTGTGAACCAATGAAGAATCTATAGCTCAGCATACAGATTAAATAAAATACAAAGGGCATGAATCAAAGGGAAATTCGTTAAAAACATCACCACATGAAAAACGGCTACAACATTTAATAAGAACAACTCCCAAGGTTAAAAGAAGAAGCAAGCCACATGCAGCGCGTTGAAAAAAGACATGCTTAACAAAAGAAGCACGCCATCAACTGCAATCATCATATTAAGGATAAGGTTCTGCCGAGAACAACACTTGTCACAAAAGGCTCAATCTATACTAAGCATTAAAAGAAACGTTCAAACAAATCTCTACGACTAGATTCCAACAGTAACATACCAAGCTCTATACATAGATCAAAATTTCAAACTTGAATGTATACGCCCATGTGAAACAACTGGATCAAAATCATCAAATAAAATCAGTGAAGTTGCCATCGATTTTTTATTTATCCTACAAAACGGGAAAGGAAAACATCGAGTAAAACCTAAAGGGGAAACAAGCAAAGGTCTTACGACCAAGAGAAAGGGTAAGGGTGTCGGTTACACAAGAAGAAGGGGTTAGCACTCCTCACGTCCATCGCACTCGACGCGATCCGCTCTTGTTAGTATAAATCTAAGGGTGTTATCTAAAAGTCTAACCTAAAATATAAAGGGAAACTCACGAAAAAGATAGAGAAAAGAAACACAGGAAAACGAAAGAAATATATACAAGATTGTGCTCGTTCAGGCCCGCGACCTAATGTCTACGTATCCCGATTAAGGAATTAGAGCAGCTGTAGTTCGGCCCAAAAGATTTTGTGTGTCTGTGTGTGTGTGATGTTAAACGTTGCATTCCACTGTTGCTCGAACTTTGTAGACTTACATAATTGTCATGGAACGGAGTTAACATGTGCATAAAAGAAAATAGAACAAAACATTTTGAAAGGAAAAGAAAACATAAAAAAAATAAATATATACAAATGTAAGCTAAAAAGAAAATAAACAAGTTAACCATTTAATCAATTAATTAAAAATTGATTAAATTAATTAACCAAAACTAAGAAAAAATCAATTAATAAATTAATCGATTTTACTTATTAGAGATCAACTGATTAAATCAATATTTAACTTATTGTTTAAAAGATTAAAGTGTGAAATAAAATCAAATAGGAGAAAATAAAATATTTTTTTGAATTTTTAATATGAAAATAAAATCGAAATCTACGAGCATGTTTTTTGTATTGTTTGAAATAAAACAAAACACAAAAAAAAAATTAGAAACAAATAACAACAAAATAAAAATTGGCTAAAAATGAAATAAAGAGGTGCATATAGAAACAGGGGTCTAGCGAATGTCAAGGGGAGGATGGGCTGCCTTGTGCAGGCCCATCAATTAAGTCCAAAATGATCAGGATGGCTGCGTTCAGAAATTGGTGGGTGTAAAGAGGAAAACGCACGAGGTTGGTAATAGAAAATGAGAATGGGCCTTTAACTGCCTTAATCCAAGATCATCAATCAGCCAGGAGTGGGATTTGCACTAGCAATAAGGTGTGGAAAGGAGAAAAACGAGTGGGCTTTGATGTAGGGGAGAATGGATCGGGTAAGGCCCAAATGCCATTGTGATGGGAACGAAAGAAACCTAAAGATGATAGCCGCACAACCTTCACTTCTTCCTTATCTCACTTCACGATAACTCTGCATTCCTCACCTGTTCCTCTCAAACATCTATTCTTCACACACAATTTCTCCATGTCCTAATCTCTCTATCAGCCTTTACACGATATGCTTCTGCCTGTGTGCTCTCATAAAGCTCACGGTCTCTCCACTAGGAACATAACAACAAATATCATTTCTCTCTCTATTAGTTCTCAGAACTCAAACAACGGTGAAACTCTCTCTCACTCGGTTTACACGGTTACACTATGGTTCTTAGTCCAAAATAAAATGATTCAAACATTCTATATCACAACAACAATCTAAAGTAATAAACGTCAACGAAGCAACACACAACAATGGCAGCCTAGCGTTTAAAACAATATGAGGGAAGTTACAGGGTCGGAGCAAGTCCGACGATTCTCCGTTACCGACGAGGAACAAGAAAACCAAAAGTAAGACTTGTGCTGCCTCCTCTTCTTTTCCAAAAATAAATAGGAAGTTTTATGGTGGCTAAAGTCTGATTACCGTGTTTCGGACGCTGGTGAACCGATGGTGTCGCTGCTTCGTGTAGGTTGCATATTTTATGCAAATTGTTGTGTTGATGATGATGTGATGCGTCAAAAATGGATGGTCAGTGAAGATTTGATGAAACTGAAGCAGACACGTCGGAGCTTAATTGGATGTTGTAGATGCTGTTGTTGTTCGCAGACCTAATGATGGATCGCTAACTGAAGTTTGTGTTCAAGTAAAATGAAGGTTGAAGGTTTGAATTGTGTATGCAGGTTGAAGAATGACCCAATGCCTTGGAGTAAACTCCAAGAAATTCCAGACAAACAAACACAATACAATTAAAGTATCAAGAACTCAGATGAAACTCCAAAGTGTCGGGGTCAAGATCCTAATTATAAATCCATAGGTCCATCCTCCAAGCTAAGGGTAAGGTAGCCAAAGTCCAAGTCCACATTAAGTCTTTTATAATTCAAGTTAATTGTTAGTATTTTAAGCACAAAATAAAAGTATGGTCCAAGTGGACAAAAAGAAAAGTGCATAAACATAAACATGATAAAGAATGATAGTTGTTAATATAAAGCATAAAGCATAAAAATAAAGAATACATTAAAAGAAGCATAAAAATAAAAGTTAGAAGTTAATTGTTAGAAATTAGTAGTTAGTAGTTAGCTTAAATAATCAATAATGGATGACCAATGAACTTAGGTTAAAGTTTATGAAAACTTGTCAGAAGATTGATATAATCAAAGCCTCTACACAGAAAGCTTTCAAAGTTTTTGAACTAATTTTCAAATAGTCAACCATCCTTGGGCTTGTAAACATAAGTTTAGGCCACAGATGATCATTCTCTGATACGGGACAAAGAAAAAAAAGGGGAAGAAGTCAATTAGAACCATAATGTCCAGATGGATTTCTTTTTATATTTATGGGATTTCAACTTGATGATTCATCATAGGATTGATAGAATCAAAGCCTCTACACAATGAATTCAAACAAGACTTACACCCACTGATCAGAGAAAAAGAAGAGATGGAAGATAACTCAAACTATCATTAATATCATTCATCTAATATTATGGATTCGATTCTTTCAAACCTAACAACATCCTAGATCCAATGATATTAATGAAGCCAAGTCAAGGTATCATAAAATATTCACAATATCTTACCCAAATTATAAGGAAACAAAACTATAATTTAAACCAAATAAAAGGGATTTTAAAATGGTCTAAAATAAGAAATTATTGATGAAATACTTAAGTGGTATATAAACACCAAATAAATTTCTCATAAGACCATAATAAAATCAGAAAAACTATATATGATTTTTATAAAAAGGTTTCATAATTTTCCGAAACTCAAAATTATTTTAAATTGATTAATTAGTTGGAATTTTGTGATGGAATACATAACTGGTAACATAACATCAAACAAAAATCCAAAAAATTCAACATAGGTCAAACATAAGTCAACAAGTGCTGACAAATTCTTTCTAATTTTTGAAAGTCGGAAAATAATTTAAACCAATTAAAAATCAAGAAAAATATCAAACCTCAAAATTAAATTCCACAAAAATATTCATTAAATCAAAAAATTATAAAAGAATTTTTAAGAATTTTTTGGGAATTTTTTAATGTGATTTGGTATTTTAAATGAATTAAAGAAACAAAAAGCATTTAAAAAAAAGAAAAGAAAAGAAAACATCAGATCTAATGCAATGCGACACACCATAAGAAGATGCGCTCATCAATGCATGCCATCAGACCTTTTCTTTAATGCGCTGACAAGATCTCAGTATAGGGCGTATCATGAACTTTAGTCAAAACAAGTGCAACATGATTTAAAAAGTCAAGTCAATGAAAACATTTCAAAAGACACGCTATAATTGACTGGATGAGGACACCTCATCATCTTCAACCTCAAGCTTCAAAAATCTCAAGGAATTTGGAGAAAAATGAAGATCAACCAAAGTGTAAAACTCATTGTGGCATCATTTGACTTGTCTCATCAAGACGATCTCAGCCGTATCCTCGCGAAGAATTTATTTGGGATACATCTTACTAAATTTGGAAAAAAACCATAGAAATCACAAAAAGTAAAACCACCATGAAATGCTTAAAACTCAACCAAATTCAAAAGCAGAAGAAGCTTCAACTTTAGGGAGATTTAGTCATAGTTTTGATTGTTAATTCGGTAGTTAATTGTATTACATGACCGATTTAGTGACGTTCAAATTTTATGAACATGATGTTAAAACTCAATGGTTATAGTGATTGAAATTTTTTTATCACTAATTCGATAACTACAAGCAAATTTTCTTTAGTGGGGAGACATTCTGTTTATAAAATCCTTTTTCAATGAATATTATATTTTCTTGCTCCCGTAAACACTCATATTTTTTTCTTTAATATGGCGAGGATACCTAATCAGACCCAATAAACAAAGCTAGTAGGGCTATCACTATTCCTTATCATGGATCAAGAAAGGTTTCCTAATCGTAGGATAGAGATGACCACAATCCCTCGAGTCACATATGGTTTAATGAGGGACAAAAGTTTTTTTTTTTTAAATCTTGCCAACTGTCTTTTTCGATTCCATAATTAATTTCTGCAGCAATACATGTTTAGTAAATTTAATTCACATAATATTATTTATATTCAAACATTCGAAGACAAAGAAATCCCACATAAATAGTATTTATATTCAAACATTCAAAGACATACAAATCCCAAAGGTAACGGTGAAAATAACTCTTAATTTATTAGGAGGAGTCTCTATTATTTATTTTAATGAAAAGATAAACAAAACATAATGATAGCTATTTTTTTGGTGGATCATATAACTTATCGCCACATTTGCATTTCCATATTTCCGCATCTGGTGACACTGGCACAAGGATAGGATTGCAAGGACTACAATTGCCACAACTGTCTTGGCAACTTGGAGGTTGTGACCCAATTTTACTAAAAACCTTTCTTGACAATAAACCCTTGAACTCATTGGATTTGATTTGCGGCACAAGCTTCTCTTCAATTTTCTCAAAATGCTAAAATAAACATGACAGTTAACTATAAATTATTAATAAGTTAATACAACTACAATAATCATTTTTATCAAATGTACTACAAAAGTTTTTATTTACAAATATTAGGAATTTAGTATAGTTTAATAATAGTAATTTATGTTTTAACAATTTTTTTAAAAACTAGATTGAATCGGCTGGTTGAACCTGTTCAACCTTGAACCGTTATCTAGTCTGATTCAGTTTGAACCAACAAGTCATTATGTCTATAAAATTGGAATAAAATCATTTTAATCGCAAGAAACTAATATAACCTTAAAACCGAGACCGGTGTTTGTGAATCAAACGGTTCAAAAAATAAAAAAAAAATTAATTTTTTACTTCTCTTGTTTTCTTTGTTTAACTCTAAAAATAATTGATTATTACAAACATTCAAAATTGAAAGGATGGAAAATAAAATATATAATTGAAAGACGAGAAGATAATGCAAATGTAAACTGGAAAAGAAAAAATATTGTAGTGTTTGTTGGACATGAGATAAGTGATGGTTGGTCTTGGAAGAGATGAAAAAAATTATACTGATAAAGAACTTGTGCCTTTGAGTGAAGGAATTAAGACAATATATAAATATTGATCCTAAACTAGTTTTTTATTTGTTATCGCGCCTTACATTTCATTCTTCTTCTATTATAAGCTTGTTTATTAGTATTACATTTATTATTTGAGAATTTTATTTTATATATAATTATAAAAATTAATTTTATTAATTAAGACATTTAGTAATATATTTATTTTATCTTTTTAGTTAAATAAAATATATGGTTTAACCACAGTTAAATCGATTGAACCTTGCCCCATATATTTTAACAATTCATTCTCCGATTCGGTTTTTAAAACATTGGTTTTAACTTTAAACAAATATCAAATAATAATAAAGATTATAAATATTAAAAAAACATATAAATAGTATTAAGGAGGATGATGCTATACCTGAATATCTATCTCATTTTTTAAAGTCATGGAACGTCTATCTTCTACAATATAAAATATTAGGTGTTAATAAAATGAAGATGTCATATAAATATAATATTTAATAAATAAATGTATAATTTGTTAGTAAAATCAGAAATCAATATAAAATGAATTTTTTTAATATTTTTTAATGCATAACCACCATTCATAAATGTAATTTTTAGGATAATTAAAATAAAAACAGAAGATTAAAGAAAAAATTAATGATTATAATGAAACAATATAAAATATATTTATACTTTAATCTTTAATTTTTTTTAAGATAAAGAGAAATATATTAAAAAAGAAGAGGATACAAAAAGGAGAAAAAAAAGGGTCCCTTAGTTACAAAGCCTAATCCTAGGGATGCCTTATTTGTCCATCAAAAATTGCCTATATAAGTCAAAATGTAAACAAGAAAACCAAGTGAAGTGCTTATAAAGCAAACCAAGGTTAGCCATAAAATCGGCACAAAAATTGGCCTCACGGTAGATGTGCGTGATCATGAAGTTTAAAAATAATGTTTAATTAAAAATAACATTATTAGTTAAGAAGTAATGGAGAAGTATAATATCAAAGAATTGATACCTCTTGATGTAATGGATGAGGCAATGATAGAACTAAACATCACTGACAACAAGAAAAATGTTACAAAATAAATTTGGGTTTTGTTCATTAACATTGTAAAAGTACTAAACACTACTCTTTTTTTGTTGTTGAAAAAACGGAATCTCTACATTTATATATGACTAGGCGTTAACCCGCGCGATGCGCGGAAAGACTTTAAAAAATTTAATGAAAATTATTTTCATATATTTTTAAAATATTAATCTCAATAAAAAATAAAATATTACTACTACTTAGAATGTGATAGCTATTAGTTAATATGAATTTAGATTATAAATTTAATAACTATAAAATATATAATAAACTTATGTAACATATTATATTTAATATAATTTTGCACGTATAAAACACTTTAATATATCGGGCAATGCTAATTCCCAAGGGCACTGGTTATCATGACCCTATTTTTTAAACTTTCTTTCATTTCTTAACAGACCATTATTTACTAATTTTACTTTCTTTTTTAAATTTTCATTAAATTAACATTTTCATAAACTTTTTATTTTCTAAATTTTAATTCTTATAATTTTTTAATTCTATTTTCTCTTATTGTCATTTTAATGGCCACAAAAAAAAAGATTATTTTTAGCTATTTACATTAAATATAAAAATTTTAAATATCAAATAATAAATAATAAATTTATTATTTGAGAAAATTTATAGTTGTGAAATTAATTACATATTATTATATGTGGTTAATTGTTATGCACTTTTAGTGTAAATAAAATTTACACGGTCGGTTCATTGCAACCATTTATAATTATTACTTTATATATAATTAAAATAAAAGTCAAACATAATTTAATATCCGACAATTACGATTCATTGTCAGTGTAAAGAGATATTTATACTGTCGATGTATTCCGATTAAATTTTTATTATATTGTTAATAAAACAATATATAAAGACCATTACAAATAATCATATTTTATTCCATAATCATTTTTCTTTTTGGAAGAAAAAATAAAAACTTAACCCATTTATTTTATTTTTAAAAAAAATTAACAATTGTTGATTCTATCTTGAGAAAATTAAATAGTCATAAATATTAAAATATAAAACATTTATTTCATATGTGTATAAAAATATTATTAGTAGGGGTGTCTAATCTTTTTGTATTATAGCATACATAATTTCTTTGAAAAAACTTTGGTTCCAAACATTATTAAAACTTATTTTAATACCAATGTAATAAGATGGTAGAAAAATACATATTCTTTTTATTAAGTATCATATTTCCATGGAAATATTCTTCTTTAAATAACTTTAGAAATACAATAGTAATATTGTAGAAATGCGATAATTGAAAATATATTTGGATAAAAAATAAATTTATGAACGACCATCCCATAGACTTTCAGAGCAGCAATGCAACAACAATTGAAAAAAAGATCTTTTTATTCCTGATACACGTGAAAAAATAATTATATTTATGTTAGTCAATAAAGAATAAGAAATAAAGTTAGAATAAAACTCTAACAAAAAAATACATTAATAAAAAAAGAGTTTATAAATTACCTGACGAATATTAGACTTCCGAAACAGTAATAATGCAATATAATTTTATCATCATAATCTTCTAACTCACAAAAAACAATAAAAAATTAGAAAACAAAAGTCAGAATAAGAGACTTACAAAAACCATATCAATATAATTGAAATTTTAAATATTTTTTATAGAATAATTAGAGTTTCTATTATGTCACAAAAACAAATGTCAATACATATAGGTAAAGTGGAAAAATAATTATAAAAATGTAAAAACACCACCAGTGCACATCAAAGATTTATTTGTAGAAAATAATGATTACTCAACATCACAAAGACATATATATATACACATACCACCAAAGCACATAAAAGATTTGTTTATATACACACACCACTAAAGCACATCAAAGATTTGTTTGTAGAAAATAATGATTACTCAACATCACACAGAGAGAGATATATACACACACACACCACCAAAACACATCAAAGATTTGTTTGTAGAAAATAATGATTACTCAACATCACACAAACATATATATACACACATGAATATGAATATGAATATGAATAGAACGATAACCTTTAAAAAAAATTAATAATCAATCAAATTAGTAATTAACATTTCTTATCAATTACATATTTAAATTAATTATTTTTAAAAACTATTTTATGTACTATTTTTTTTAACATTTCACTATCTTTACTATTCATCTTCCATGAATTCTAATTTAAATAAAATATTATTGTAATTATATAAATAAAATATTAAATTCAATTTATTGTAATTATATTCATTATTGTTATTTTAAGTTCTAAAAATATATAAATTAAATGATGAAAAATAATTATATATATATAATTAATTAATACTCCACTATTTATGAATTTAAATAAAATATTATTGGGCATTTTCAATAATAATCATGTATTTTAATTAATTAATACTTCACCGTTTATGAGTTTTAATTAATTAATACTCTACCGTTTTATTTTGGTGACATTTGTTACAATTGAAATAAAATATTATTGATAATTTACAATAATACTTATGAATTTTAATTAATTAATACTTCACCATTTATAAATTTTAATTAATTAATACTCCACCGTTTTATTTTGGTGACATACGTTACAATTGAATTATATTTTTTTATTAGACCCTTTTGTTAGAATTTAAATAAAATATCATTGATCATTTACAATAATACTTATGAATCATAATTAATATGAATATTAGAATTCTGAAAAAGTGAATTGTAATACAATTCTACCATCATTATCTTCTAATTCACAAAAACCAATAAAAAATTATAAAAAAATTTTAGAATAGGAGACTAACAAAAACTATATCAATAACATTAAATTCATAATCCATATAAGAGTAGATTAATCTAAATTTTGACTATTCATTTAGTGTTTAACCTATAAATTAAAAAATTTAAGAAATTTTTTATTCAATGTCAAATCTAAAAAATAGTTTTAAATCATAAATTCTCTAGACATTTTTTATTTTTTAAAATTATATTAATTTACTATCATTATTAGCTAGTGATTATATTATTGTTATTAATAGTGGTGGTGGTATTCTAAATTATAATATGTTGCCACATAAGCATTGGAATTCTAATATGTTGTCACATTGGATTTAGGGTTAGGGTTATGGTCAAGGTTGTCATCATGACAACCTTGGATTTATATTAAGTAGATAACATTATGTTACTAGTATTTATACTCGTGCGAGGCACAGACAAAAGGACAAGGGGCGCTCAGGGATGGTTTATTTATTAATCAATAAATAAAATTTATTAGCAAAATTGTATAACAAATAAATAAAATAAAAAAATAAAAAACTATACTACGAAAGGATTTAATTTTAACTAATTATTTTAAAAATCTTATTAAATAAAAAACAAATAATCTAAAAAGAATTTAATATTTATTTTTTTTCAAATTATTTTATATCAAAATAATGAAAAACAAATTTAACTAAAAAAGAACAAAATCGTCCATACTAAAAAATAATTATTTTGACTATTTATTATTTAATTAATGAATATCCACAACTCGCTACCTCCATGACTTTAATTTTTTATTAACATCACATTTATTTAGCTTAAAAAATAAAGACCAAATCAAAAGCCACATTCATTATTTTATTAAATTCTAACATTTTCCTATTTTAATTTTTACTTTAATTTTGTTGTCTATAACTATTATTTTATTAAACAATAGAGTTATTAGTAATATTGTTTATTATTAGCTACTACTGTGTCTACAAAAATTACATTAATTGATAGTTGCTTAATCAACCTAGTTAATCTGTGTATTCGATAATGATATCACTTGTGTGTTTCAATTTTTTGAAATAGAGAGACGGTGTGAGTTTCAATATATGTGAAAAAATAAAATATGAAAAACAAACAAAATACTGGTAGACAAATATGTGTATTCACCAATTATATGTTTTTTTTCTCCCTAAATTCATAAAATAAATTATACTTAATTGACTTAATCAATTTTCATAAAAAAAAATGATATTGTCATCTTCGAATTTAATTTCACCATTTATAAATCTATGGTATTAGTTTTTTTCTTCATTGTAACACCCCATACATAACTGACTAGTATATTATGCATGAAACGTTAAAATTGATATTGAGTACATACAAAAGCTATAGTTATAGAAAGATCCATATAAAATACAACATGAAATTCTTCTAAGAAGCATAATACATGAGTCTTCAATGGATCTTGCACAGCGGAATGTCAAAACCAACGAGGTCTTCGAGCCAACACCACTTCCAAGTCTTCAGTCCAAACCTGCTACTGACCAAACACTACTAAACTGCACCTGAAAAAAATATAAGTTGATTGGGGTGAGATTACTAAATCTCAGTGAGTCCCCCTATCTTACGGGTTCACTCGGTCCTACAAGGTACATGCAATCAAACGGATCCGCCGTGGATCCGGGGTTTACCTCACGGCCAGGTACAAATACACAACAAGGACAATATCACCATTATAAGTCTCGTGGCTAACCAATGAGATATCATTAAACACACAAACAACACACAAGTATGATGTTGCTAGTACAACCATGTCACCATGATTGTACCAGCCCACCGGTGAGGACCTAATGATATTGCCTATGTGGCATCACTAGGGGTGAATAAACAAGTGATCTTACCGACGTGGTATCACCATCTCACCGTACCAACATCCGATATTTTCCTGCTAGAGGAAATGCCTTTTTCAGTACATGATGAGTATACACCAGATCATTCCCATCAAGCACTAGCATTTCCTTGGTAACACGATGAGTATACACCAGATCATTCCCATCGAGTACCCACATATCTCATACCGATCAATGAGTATACACCAGATCATTCCCATTGAGAGCGGTGAATATGCCCAGCTATCCCTTCCCACCAATGAGTATACACCAGATCATTCCCATTGGCGGCCATCCACGGAGTATACACCAGATCATTCCCGCGTGGAGGGGGACATAAAGATGACGACATACGCAATGAGTATACACCAGATCATTCCCATTGCGTACTCGTTAATGCACAAAATCACAACATACATGATGAGTATACACCAGATCATTCCCATCAAGTATGCATATAATCATATCCGAAAGTTCGACCAGAACAAACATAAATCAAGTGATCATTGTCACATAAATCACCAAGCCATAATAGCATTTATCATCATAAAGCATTCAAATTTGTCCTACATATTCATACCACTAGTATACAAGTGATAATATAATGCGTATCATGTTCTACAACATGGTTTCACAAGTCTCGAAGGACAACAGAGGTATTCAGCTCCCTCTACAGGACTGAATTACTCTTGGGGTAAATTTCACAAAATTCCGTTTACCACATTCGTCTGAATGGGTGTCAGATATATCGAAAAATAATATTTAGGCACCAAGGCTAATTTTCCTAGATAGTACACTTCATTAGCTTTCCAACGATATAAAGTTTGCGCAATTTCGATACCCGAGCCGAAAGTTACGAATTTCTGAAGTTTGCTGATTTTTGCACTTTTGCCCAGGGTAACCGGTTACCCAGAATCCAGTAACCGGTTACTGGCATGAAAAATGCCCAGAAACGCAAATTTACATAGAGTAATCGGTTACCCAAATACCAGTAACCGATTACCCTGAAGCAGAATCAATTTTCTGCATTTTTAAGGGTTCTAAACCAGTCCCAATTGCTCTAAATTGGTTCCCTGCATCACTAACATAATTCCAACGAATTTATAACAGGTACATATTCAGAACCACCAACATACAAAGGCTTATAGCAAAAGAACACATAATGTACTAATTAATCAAGCATGCAACAACAATCATCCAAACACTGACACATTCAGGCATGTCTCACTAACCCATTCAACATGTAATTAATCCCCATTCCTACCCAAGTCCTATCTAATGGAACTCACCTTGGATCAATGGAGCTTTAGATCATGTTCTTGCTGCCATTGAACTATCTTCTTGACACAAACTACACCTTCAAGTTCACCAAACCCGTAACCCCTCCTTCTTCACATTCAGCATGTATGTCTCAACTTCAAACTCGTTTTTCTCCTTCAAGACAGAAGCTATAGATGCGAACCATAGGTTCAAATCGAAGAGAAATTCGTTAGCTTTCCAATGGGACCAGAATCGTTACGATCGGAGTTACGAGTTGAGAGTTATACCTGATTTAGTGGGGGCTGCACCATTGTTGCGAAAATGCACTTGCTTCATGAGTTCTTCTCTTGCTCTTAAGTTGTTCTTTCTTTCTTTCTCCACAAATTCTGATTTTGAAAGTCCAACACCAAACAATTCCTTAAGTTCTCATGCAAGTGATGTTTAATGACCAATGTGCCCTCTAACCATGCCAAAATTACTAGTTGCCATCCAGTTGGATTCTCACTAATCCACTTACTTTCTTAATAGTCCCTCTTAGATTAATATAGAATGATTCTATCTATGCATTCCAATAACCAATTAGCCGATTTAAGAAAAATACCGATGTCGGAGGATCAGGGTATTACATTCTCCCCCCCTTAAATAGAATTCGTCCTCGAATTCCTTCCGTTCACCACGAAAACCAACTCTTCATATCTATCCAATTAAGGGAAAGAAGGTTACTCGTATTCCTCCTTAGGTAATCTCACTACTCTGTCTGAGGGTCATTCCATACGAAGAAACATAATCTGCCAAAATACGTGCGTCCCACTATGTAGGGTTAGAACCTTGACTCTCAAGCAACACGTCTATCCAGATACTTCATCTTGACATAACTGGGGAAAGATCCTTCCAGGGTCCTTGACCTTCACTGCTCTACACTGAAACTCCGAAACTTCAAAAGCACTAATAATCCACTCATGTCGGATATCCTTCGTTTTATTCTCTGGTGTGTTCACCCTCGTTCAACAAACATTACTGATTCACTCAGCTCCTTGAATTACTTCCCATTGAGGATTATTGCCACAACGTCACTTATGCGATAACACTTCAAATTATTCTCCACTCGAGTCCATACAATGTCATTAAGTGTTAGCCAAATTCCTTGGTCTTAATTTCCGGTTCCCAAAGTCTTAGGATGATTGTCCCAAATTTACCTTTACCTATACAACTGAATCTCCTTACTTTAACCCTTACTCCAGTTTAGACATATCAACTGTCACCGTAAACCGCGGAGGTGTAATCATCTTGCAACTATAGCCTCGACATTCGATAACTTCGCACAAGATTCTACTGATGAGAGGCGAAATTCAACAACTGACCTGTAACCATTGTACCAGTCTTCCTGTACAATCATAGTACACAAGGCATAACCACAAAGGACTTGCGCCAACTGAATGTCCTCTCTAGCCTTCAGCATTTCGACAGTCTGATACTCAGTCCAACCCTTGTGACTTGCAAGCTAAACTGATGACCTACGAACGTCGGACTGCATGCCATCCCCAAAAGTATTCCCAAGCTGGCCCATTGACAACACCTCTCGAGTTTATGGTGGATCCTCAAGAGACTAGAACGAACGAAACTCCGCTTCGACAATTTCCCTTAGGAACATACTTTCATCCCAACATAGAATCCTACAAATAGTCCGTTCGTTCCTACCTCAGACTTATCTGATTCTTCCTTGATCCGTTGCGCTACTCTGATTCCAACAAGTCACACACCTTGAAATTCTCTGAGTCACATTATATCCATAATTCACTTGGTTTCCATTAATACACAATAATCCCTATTCCACAGTTGTCCAATTACAACACGTGCCAGAACTCCATATACATCCATCATCGACTACAACTCCTTGAAGTTGCGTACTCTCCAAAATCAAGTTTCTACTTACTCTGCCATTCCATATAGTTCATCTACCACAACTTAGGTACACGTTTCATCCTCAGGACATTGAAACCCAAATACTCACTGACTTAGAGGTTCACCCTTGTAACTGATTTCCACAGCGTACAACTGCTATGTCTTTCAGTTTAACAAATCTTATTGCTCAACCGGTGCAATGAATCCTTCAAAAACGTACTGCAGTTCATGATAACTCTAGCAGTTTTACACAACTTCTACCCAACCATACACCTTCATTCTCTTAGCGTAGTATCACCTCTGATAACTCGTGTGACTTACTGATATAACAATCCACCCACAGCCACACTCCATTCACACAGTCATCTAATGTCTGTTCCACCTCTGAATCTGACACTAAATTGGCTTCCTCGGAGGCTGCATCCTTCATTGCGGTGCTTCTAACATTCAGAGTGTAGTCACAATGCAAGAAATTGCATTTTGTACTTCGAACGTCTCCTTTATAGACTCCTCAAAAGTTCTCAAACCAAAAAGCCTATGCTTTACCAAGACTCACATTTCTCCACTCAGAGTATCTACAGACACTCTACCAGATACGTCACACATCAAAGTAGTCCAAGATACAATTCACATATTCCATCACCGGTCGCCAATGGTACATGATAGCCACTCACTATGCTGACCAGGATATCATGACCGCACATGAGTCCCACTCTAGACACTCATGCAAAAATGCCAACTTAACACTTCATGAAACGAGAACATCCCCAAGGTACAATCGGATACTAACTCACGCGATCACGATCACTCAGAGTCTCCATAAGTATAGTATTGGGTCTTGATCCATCACATCATCGCCTGTCTAGTTATTCCTCTACTATCGAGCGCGACGCCTGGATCCTCATCCCACATACCTTATGAGAGTCTGGATCTGTGTCTCACGAGTGCCAAATCAGAATTCTACCTTGAGCTTCAGATCACCTTTGTCCCACACATGTCGGAAAAAGGATTACTCACGCATCTTGTGCACGATAGTGATACTGTGGCATTATACCCGTCTGGTAGTACCAACATGGTGGTCCAACTCCGAGGCCATGTATCTAGGTAACCTACCTCAGTGGCGTATAATGATCTCCACGCGTATCCTAAAGTCACAACCGACAAGTGTCTAAACAGGCTTCCAATAGGCTCGTCGTTCCTCAATTCCTTCGAATCACACTACTCAGGATGCTAAAACCTGAGAGTGCTACAATTCAAGGTTTACTTACTTGGAAAGCCAAAACGCCAAGCACGAAGATTTGAAGTTCAACTTCGGATTACCATGCAGTGTGCGTACCCACTCGTCCCACGCATGCATGAGATTCCAAGGATAATTCAGTCCAGATAGGAATACTATGGTTCCTAACAACCAACTCAACTGCGATCATCCTACTGACGTTCCAGATAGATCTTAGTTCTCACTCGCCTGAACACCCAACGCCAAGCGTAGTTCTATGGCTTCACTCAGGGTCAGACGAACGACAACTAACAAGAACTTAGGTTACTGCATTTCACGCTTCTACATCATTTCGTATTCCATCTAGCGTAGCTCTAGAACTTAAATATAAAATGATAAGAACGGAAATGCATGCCCTCTTCTATCGACAGGTATTCAAGCTTCGCCCAATCTTAAGTTACCACACTCATACATTCCACCAACATCTACTAGGTAACTACTCTCTCTTAGGGTACTTCAAGTTGGATCAGGATCTAATACTTTGTCCATCCACTACTGTTCGTACCAACGCAATCAGAAAGGTCTAACTTCTGTGTCCGCACATCCAAAGGTTATTCTGTCCTATCAGCTCATCAGTCACACTTAACACCGGCAGCATCATCAGTACTAAATCCTACTAATTCCGAGCTCAACACCTTCGGAGAATCTTACTTACAAGGCTCCTACTCAATCCTATTTGGATTTCCCTTGCTATTACCAAGACTTAGAGAAAGTTTTACTCCGTCCAATCAAAATCCTGGGGGTTCTAGCTGTCTTCATCCACACCTTGGTAGTTCGGGTATTACTCCTTTGCGTCAAACGCTCCTCTTAATTCTGACAACTCCAATATCACCCACTTAAAACATCCAACAATTCATTACTCATCTCACTCCAACAACTTAGGTTCACAACCTTGCAGGTCTTACGAGTCCTCGTGGCGGCTCTGCCGTAATTCTACTGTCTCGCACTCAGTCGATGAGTTGATCAAGTTCAACAACTGAATGAGATATCAGTAAAATCAGGCTAGCAACGCACACTTGAGAGGAGGAAAAAGAATTGCTATTGATGTCTCATGGCTCGGCCGAGAATCGACCTGCTCTGATACCAACTGTAACACCCCATACATAACTGACTAGTATATTATGCATGAAACGTTAAAATTGATATTGAGTACATACAAAAGCTATAGTTATAGAAAGATCCATATAAAATACAACATGAAATTCTTCTAAGAAGCATAATACATGAGTCTTCAATGGATCTTGCACAACGGAATGTCAAAACCAACGAGATTTTCGAGCCAACACCACTTCCAAGTCTTCAGTCCAAACCTGCTACTGACCAAACACTACTAAACTGCACCTGAAAAAAATATAAGTTGATTGGGGTGAGATTACTAAATCTCAGTGAGTCCCCCTATCTTACGGGTTCACTCGGTCCTACAAGGTACATGCAATCAAACTGATCCGCCGTGGATCCGGGGTTTACCTCACGGCCAGGTACAAATACACAACAAGGACAATATCATCATTTGAAGTCCCGTGGCTAACCAATGAGATATCATTAAACACACAAACAACACACAAGTATGATGTTGCTATTACAACCATGTCACCATGATTGTACCAGCCCACCGGTGAGGACCTAATGATATTGCCTATGTGGCATCACTAGGGGTGAATAAACAAGTGATCTTACCGACGTGGTATCACCATCTCACCGTACCAACATCCAATGTTTTCCTGCTAGAGGAAATGCCTTTTTCAGTACATGATGAGTATACACCAGATCATTCCCATCAAGCACTAGCATTTCCTTGGTAACACGATGAGTATACACCAGATCATTCCCATCGAGTACCCACATATCTCATACCGATCAATGAGTATACACCAGATCATTCCCATTGAGAGCGGTGAATATGCCCAGCTATCCCTTCCCACCAATGAGTATACACCAGATCATTCCCATTGGCGGCCATCCACGGAGTATACACCAGATCATTCCCGCGTGGAGGGGGACATAAAGATGACGACATACGCAATGAGTATACACCAGATCATTCCCATTGCGTACTCGTTAATGCACAAAATCACAACATACATGATGAGTATACACCAGATCATTCCCATCAAGTATGCATATAATCATATCCGAAAGTTCGACCAGAACAAACATAAATCAAGTGATCATTGTCACATAAATCACCAAGCCATAATAGCATTTATCATCATAAAGCATTCAAATTTGTCCTACATATTCATACCACTAGTATACAAGTGATAATATAATGCGTATCATGTTCTACAACATGGTTTCACAAGTCTCGAAGGACAACAGAGGTATTCAGCTCCCTCTACAGGACTGAATTACTCTTGGGGTAAATTTCACAAAATTCCGTTTACCACATTCGTCTGAATGGGTGTCAGATATATCGAAAAATAATATTTAGGCACCAAGGCTAATTTTCCTAGATAGTACACTTCATTAGCTTTCCAACGATATAAAGTTTGCGCAATTTCGATACCCGAGCCGAAAGTTACGAATTTCTGAAGTTTGCTGATTTTTGCACTTTTGCCCAGGGTAACCGGTTACCCAGAATCCAGTAACCGGTTACTGGCATGAAAAATGCCCAGAAACGCAAATTTACACAGAGTAATCGGTTACCCAAATACCAGTAACCGATTACCCTGAAGCAGAATCAATTTTCTGCATTTTTAAGGGTTCTAAACCAGTCCCAATTGCTCTAAATTGGTTCCCTGCATCACTAACATAATTCCAACGAATTTATAACAGGTACATATTCAGAACCACCAACATACAAAGGCTTATAGCAAAAGAACACATAATGTACTAATTAATCAAGCATGCAACAACAATCATCCAAACACTGACACATTCAGGCATGTCTCACTAACCCATTCAACATGTAATTAATCCCCATTCCTACCCAAGTCCTATCTAATGGAACTCACCTTGGATCAATGGAGCTTTAGATCATGTTCTTGCTGCCATTGAACTATCTTCTTGACACAAACTACACCTTCAAGTTCACCAAACCCGTAACCCCTCCTTCTTCACATTCAGCATGTATGTCTCAACTTCAAACTCGTTTTTCTCCTTCAAGACAGAAGCTATAGATGCGAACCATAGGTGCAAATCGAAGAGAAATTCGTTAGCTTTCCAATGGGACCAGAATCGTTACGATCGGAGTTACGAGTTGAGAGTTATACCTGATTTAGTGGGGGCTGCACCATTGTTGCGAAAATGCACTTGCTTCATGAGTTCTTCTCTTGCTCTTAAGTTGTTCTTTCTTTCTTTCTCCACAAATTCTGATTTTGAAAGTCCAACACCAAACAATTCCTTAAGTTCTCATGCAAGTGATGTTTAATGACCAATGTGCCCTCTAACCATGCCAAAATTACTAGTTGCCATCCAGTTGGATTCTCACTAATCCACTTACTTTCTTAATAGTCCCTCTTAGATTAATATAGAATGATTCTATCTATGCATTCCAATAACCAATTAGCCGATTTAAGAAAAATACCGATGTCGGAGGATCGGGGTATTACATTCATATTAAAACACAACATAAAATTTTTTTTTTTTTTAGTTTATAACTTAAACTCATTTGCATTTTTAGGTCTTTTACAAAAAATATATTTATTTTATAGTAAAATAGCACAATTTTAAAAAATATAATCTATTTTATTTGATTTGCATATGTCTAAAATTAAATAAAATATATCATAAATATTAAATAATTTATTTTAATTTTATACAAATAAGATAATTAATTCTAATAGAGATAAAATATACACTCTCTTATCTATAATAATTTTGTGTGTGCACTTTTTAAGTCTTTTAGCAATAATATAGTTATCTTATAATCAAAAATATAATTATTTATTAAAAATATATTTATTTTAGAAGCATGTTGTCTAATTATTTAAGAATTATAATCTTTTTATATATGAAACCACTCATACCATGAAAAATAATTAATTTAAATTTGTTAAATCACAATATTTATTCTCTAATTTTTTTTAATTTTTAGTTTTAAAAATGAAGAAAAAAAGTAATAAAAATGTGATATAATAAGTATAGTATTAATTTATTATTAAATCTTGCACTGAACCTTCAAATAAATAATTAATAAACCCCGTAATTAATTACACCTATTTAAATAAATCAATAAATATTTTTTTTATTTTGATGTTTTTATTATAATTATATCATAAATGTCTCATAAGTATGATGTTAAATAATATCGTTGTTAATACAAAACTAAAATATTTAAAAGATTCAAATATATTTGAATAAAGAAAATTAATTCTGCAATAATTACATAATTTCACAATATTAATTATTAATTATGATAAATTGTGATATTTTTTCTCATCCTGCCTATGAAGAGTGATTTATAGATTGACATCTTCTCATTTATTATATCACAAATATTATGTAAAAATAAAAATAAAAGAGATGTTTGCAATTTTTTTACTAGATGAATGTATCCCGTAAGTAACCATTTAAAAATCAAAAAGATTTGGATAATATTTTATCAACTATATTATTTAAATTTTTGAAATCTCATGTTTATCAACTATATTACGTGAGAAGTAGAATTGCTTTTGGGCGGTCATTATTAATTAGCTGTATATCAACATTAATGTATTTTAAACATAAATAGCAATAAGCACAATCATTTATGCGAAAGATTACTATAAATAGAATATTTTAAAATAGCAAGGCATTTAAAAATGGGACACTTAATTGTAATCTTGAAAATTATTCTAATTATATAATCTCAATGTTTAAATACTTTTTCAATTTATTTATAAAAAACATTATTTAGTTATAATTATCACTCTAAAGCAACATAATAACTATTTTTTAAATTAGTACTATTAGTAATTAATAATAATGATTAATAATAAGGTTGAAAGAGATGAATTTTAAACCATTCTAATTTATTGAAATTCTGAACCACAACTTTGATGATGGTTTTGCGAAAATTTAATTATAGTATTGTAAATTTAAAATAGAATAATGATTCTATTTATTAACTCATTTTAAATATTTTTTTATATAAAAAATCTCATTTTAAAAATATTTATAATTTACAAATTTTTCTTATAGTAACATTACTATTGTTTTAATATATTAATATATTTTTAAAATAGAATAATCAATCAATTGAATATTTTTAAAATAGAATAATCAATCAATTGAATATTTTTAAAATAGAATAATCAATCAATTCAATATCAATGTTTTGCATAATTTTTATGTTTTGAAGCAATTAAGACTATTCCAATTACAATAATAGTATAATTTTTTCCGTGGGATATGATTTTGTGCCATTAAGTTTTTGTGGGAAATGAAATCAAGTAAAAAACATTAAACATGATAATGTCATTGTTTCTGTACATGATATAACTATCAAATTCAACCTTATTTGTTCACAAATTATTGAGGTCAATCTAAAATAAAAAAATACAGTAAAATAATATGCATTTTGTGCATTCTAAAATCATTTATTCCTACATTAATCTGAAAAATATGCACGGGATACGTGGAAGAATTTTGAAGCTCCTTTACGGGTAGTTGAAGACAAACTGCAAAAAAGAAATCAAATGATTTATAAGATTTCAACAAAATTAAAACATTGGAAACAAAATAAAGTGGTACCATTGTTAAGCTAATATATTAGTATCATCCGCTTTTCAGATTCAGATTCCTAAACGATGCCCGTGATCGCTGTGCCACTTATGTCAACATAAATATCAGAGGCTTCCATTTTCCTTCTGTAAAATTGAAAGAAGCTTAAACCAAATTATAATAAGCATAATTGTAACTTAAGGTAATAAGATGAACCATAATTATTATAAGCATTAATCTAAGAAAAATAAAAAACTAATTCACCATTGAAATGATATTTGAGATAGAGAAGAAATAGCAACACAGATATTAGTAAGAACATAAATCATGTCAAAGTTATTTGCAACCAAACAATTTAAGAAAAACCAATGCGAAGATTATAAGTTATATAATATAATATGATGATAGTAACAATTACAGATGATACTAAAAAAATGGAAGCAGTGGTTAACCAAGTTTAGAAAAAAATGAAACTCAAATGGCAACAATTTTAACGCAGTATCTCACAATTTGTAGCCACACCAAGATTGAAATTGCAATTTCACATATAGTGTTAAGTAGCCGCACTTGTGATCAACAGATTTGTTGGTAGGATTTTTCGTATTTGAAAGTCTCTTTGAATTCAGCCCCAAAACAATAACGCAAAAGTAAAATCAGAAACTAAATCACTTTATAAGCTCGATGAATTAAACTTTAACAGATGAAAAAAAATTAGATCAAACAATTTCCACCTTAGAAAAAAGTGGATTAGGAAAAAAGGATGAAATTCTCTCCTCACTTGACTCTCTCACTCTCCCTATATAAAGACCTGCTCATACACTCAAAAGGGGAGGAAAATTAGTAAAGAAACTCTGCAAAAATGAAACAAAATAAAACTCTCTCCTCCAAATTCTCCATAAAACCAATGCAAAAAATTCATCACCAACCTATAACCTGATTCACATCGCCACCTTCATACTTTCAAATACCAACACTCCACAACTCCTATAATCATCAAAACGTCCATTAGATCAACCTTCAATCCTCAACATTGATAACTTGCAAAAATCTGAACCGATCACCACGACGATTTCGCACAACTTCATCACCAAACATCTTCACTTAACAACAATCTTCATCAGATCCAAATCCTCTTCCAAAACATGCAAAAAGAACACACATCATACCTTCATCGATTTCAATAATTAGCAAAGCCATAATATCCTTCTTCAAACCGAAACCACAACCACTCGCGCAACAAAATTGCAAAAACTACATCATGTCCTTCGCCAACTTAATCCAGTGTTTTACACACACATGCAAAACACAATTGGAAACTACAACAACAAACTCAGAGTGCAGCAAGTTCTCAAAACACATCACCTTGTTTTAAACTGAACATTCATTTCATCTCCTTCAACTCGCGATTCTCCAGCCTTCACAGCATCAGCGACACCATCACACCATACAAAACGCCAATCCATCTTCGACACTCATTCAGCTACACCTTCGCATCAACTACGCTCAGCAATCTACGCTGAATCACATCCCCAACCTCCTCGACCTCATCGATCCAATCTTTAATACATGAACTAATAGCGGAAGGAAGAAGATGTAAAGCAGAGGAAGCAGAAGCATAAATAGGGAGATGCATCACCTGGATTTCAATGCTTAATTTATTAATTCCATAATCATGTAATAAAATAGAGGAAGAGGAATAAAGCGTAATAATGAAGGAGCTATTGATTCACGATAAAGAGAAAGACAAGTTGAAGTTTGGACAATTGAAACAGAGGGAGGCAGACAAAATAAGTTTACCTAGGGTTTGTTTTTTGTTGTTTCAAATTAATGTAGAAGAGAACATGGAAGAGAGAGAGAGAGAGAGAGAGAGAGAGAGAGAGAGAGAGAGAGAGAGAGAGAGAGAGTGTGATGGGAAAATAATAGGCGGAAGAAAGAGAATTAGCTTTTTAAAAACATGAAAATGAAGGAAGCATTGAAAGAGTAAAGAATTTGAAAAGCTTTTCTAGAGAATACTAATTGCATTAATCATCTGTATAAGACAAAAAAAAAGACTTTTTTTATTAGCCAAAACATTTAAATGACCTTTGTGTTAGTTCCAAATATAAAATATTGACCAATTAGAAAAAAATGGTTATATAAATATTAATTAATATTATAATTATAATTATAAGTATTGTTAAATATAGAAACATTTCTACAAATAGCAATTATATAAGTAGTATAAGCTCTAAAAATTTGACATTTGGCAAACTTGCCAAAAAAACTCATCTTGCTTTTTTCTATTGTATGATAACAAAATGAGAACATTGTTTGCGCAACGATATGACATTGACTAAAAATTTCTTATTTTGACTTTCTAAAACATGAATATATTTACGGTGAATTTCATTTTTTTAACTTTATACAAAATAAAAATATTGACTATGAGATTCTTTAAGTCAAATCTATATCTGAAATTTGAACAAAGCTAAATATTATGATAACAAATTATAAGAATAATTTATCATTATCTTGAAAATAAAATATACAAAATAATTTTATTATGATGGTTAAAATTTTTGATTCACATATACTCTATATACTCTAGGATAATTTCATTGGGCTCGAGACAAGTGAAGCTCATAGCCCAAAGAAGTTGAGAAAGGTCTATTGAAGTATCGAGTTGATTCGACCTTGAATTCCTCGACTGTAACTTGAGTTGTCTGATCTCAATCCATGCCTATCACTTAGCCATCTATCCATCTTACGTGGAAAAAGATGGTTTATAAGAGAAAGCTATTTTGGTCTCTTAGTAAAAGAGGAAATTGTCCCTCTAAATTAGGAGTACTACAATAAATAACACTTTTTATGACAAATATTTCACCCCGAACATGCTAAAAATCAAGAGTATAGGTCATTAGAGCGTCATGTTTGATTAAAAAAAATTAAACAACCTTTTCCTCAATTTTAAGAAAACCGAGGTAACGTATCTATAAGTGAGCGTCATATTTAGTCAATAAAAAAATGCAACAATGGGAAAGGAAATATTTTATTGATAATCAATTACGGATTTAAAATAGAGGACAATAGATAACCATTCCACATATTCAAACTTCAGACTCCACTTAACTTCAATAGTATCCCCTATTAACTATCTCTAAATGGGAGAAAAGTTCAAAATGAACTCTTCCATATGGTATGAGGAAAGTTATTTCCTCCTGAGAGATGCTTATCATTTCCTTTAAGAAGTTAAAAATGGTAAAAGGAAAATTTACTCTTACGTTGTAGGTAAGGAATTACAAAAGATGTTTGTCATGTCAAGTAAGTGTTTACAGTTGTTTCTCTATTAGACGAAGAATTGACACTAGAAGTTGATACCAAACTCTTGCAATTTGAAGTAGAGTAGCCGAACTGGTGAGCTTATCGTTGTTGGCATAAATTAGGAAAATATGGGTTGAGTAGACATTGTTGGATTTATAATTTTCAACATAACTACCTTTCTCTTCATAGGTTATTGTATGAGCAATAAGTGATGGAGTAATGGTGATAGGAGAGTTATTAACATAAGACTGGATTGACGTAGCTGCGTCGGAGCTTAATTGGATGTTGTAGATGCTGTTGTTGTTCGCAGACCTGATGATGGATCGCTAACTGAAGTTTGTGTTCAAGTAAAATGAAGGTTGAAGGTTTGAATTGTGTATGCAGGTTGAAGAATGACCCAATGCCTTGGAGTAAACTCCAAGAAATTCCAGACAAACAAACACAATACAATTA
This sequence comes from Vicia villosa, assembly GCF_029867415.1. NCBI lineage: Eukaryota > Viridiplantae > Streptophyta > Magnoliopsida > Fabales > Fabaceae > Vicia > Vicia villosa. The sequence continues at coordinate 55,248,773 of NC_081186.1, forward strand.
AAGTATCAAGAACTCAGATGAAACTCCAAAGTGTCGGGGTCAAGATCCTAATTATAAATCCATAGGTCCATCCTCCAAGCTAAGGATAAGGTAGCCAAAGTCCAAGTCCACATTAAGTCTTTTATAATTCAAGTTAATTGTTAGTATTTTAAGCACAAAATAAAAGTATGGTCCAAGTGGACAAAAAGAAAAGTGCATAAACATAAACATGATAAAGAATGATAGTTGTTAATATAAAGCATAAAGCATAAAAATAAAGAATACAATAAAAGAAGCATAAAAATAAAAGTTAGAAGTTAATTGTTAGAAATTAGTAGTTAGTAGTTAGCTTAAATAATCAATAATGGATGACCAATGAACTTAGGTTAAAGTTTATGAAAACTTGTCAGAAGATTGATATAATTAAAGCCTCTACACAGAAAGCTTTCAAAGTTTTTGAACTAATTTTCAAATAGTCAACCATCCTTGGGCTTGTAAACATAAGTTTAGGCCACAGATGATCATTCTCTGATACGGGACAAAGAAAAAAAAGGGGAAGAAGTGAATTAGAACCATAATGTCCAGATGGATTTCTTTTTATATTTATGGGATTTCAACTTGATGATTCATCATAGGATTGATAGAATCAAAGCCTCTACACAATGAATTCAAACAAGACTTACACCCACTGATCAAAGAAAAAGAAGAGATGGAAGATAACTCAAACTATCATTAATATCATTCATCTAATATTATGGATTCGATTCTTTCAAACCTAACAACATCCTAGATCCAATGATATTAATGAAGCCAAGTCAAGGTATCATAAAATATTCACAATATCTTACCCAAATTATAAGGAAACAAAACTATAATTTAAACCAAATAAAAGGGATTTTAAAATGGTCTAAAATAAGAAATTATTGATGAAATACTTAAGTGGTATATAAACACCAAATAAATTTCTCATAAGACCATAATAAAATCAGAAAAACTATATATGATTTTTATAAAAAGGTTTCATAATTTTCCGAAACTCAAAATTATTTTAAATTGATTAATTAGTTGGAATTTTGTGATGGAATACATAACTGGTAACATAACATCAAACAAAAATCCAAAAAATTCAACATAGGTCAAACATAAGTCAACAAGTGCTGACAAATTCTTTCTAATTTTTGAAAGTCGGAAAATAATTTAAACCAATTAAAAATCAAGAAAAATATCAAACCTCAAAATTAAATTCCACAAAAATATTCATTAAATCAAAAAATTATAAAAGAATTTTTAAGAAATTTTTGGGAATTTTTTAATGTGATTTGGTATTTTAAATGAATTAAAGAAACAAAAAGCATTTAAAAAAAAAGAAAAGAAAACATCAGATCTAATGCAATGCGACACACCATAAGAAGATGCGCTCATCAATGCATGCCATCAGACCTTTTCTTTAATGCGCTGACAAGATCTCAGTATAGGGCGTATCATGAACTTTAGTCAAAACGAGTGCAACATGATTTAAAAAGTCAAGTCAATGAAAACATTTCAAAAGACACGCTATAATTGACTGGATGAGGACACCTCATCATCTTCAACCTCAAGCTTCAAAAATCTCAAGGAATTTGGAGAAAAATGAAGATCAACCAAAGTGTAAAACTCATTGTGGCATCATTTGACTTGTCTCATCAAGACAATCTCAGCCGTATCCTCGCGAAGAATTTATTTGGGATACATCTTACTAAATTTGGAAAAAAACCATAGAAATCACAAAAAGTAAAACCACCATGAAATGCTTAAAACTCAACCAAATTCAAAAGCAGAAGAAGCTTCAACTTTAGGGAGATTTAGTCATAGTTTTGATTGTTAATTCGGTAGTTAATTGTATTACATGACCGATTTAGTGACGTTCAAATTTTATGAACATGATGTTAAAACTCAATGGTTATAGTGATTGAAATTTTTTAATCACTAATTCGATAACTACAAGCAAATTTTCTTTAGTGGGGAGACATTCTGTTTATAAAATCCTTTTTCAATGAATATTATATTTTCTTGCTCCCGTAAACACTCATCTTTTTTTCTTTAATATGGCGAGGATACCTAATCAGACCCAATAAACAAAGCTAGTAGGGCTATCACTATTCCTTATCATGGATCAAGAAAGGTTTCCTAATCGCAGGATAGAGATGACCACAATCCCTCGAGTCACATATGGTTTAATGAGGGACAAAAGTTCTTTTTTTTTAAATCTTGCCAACTGTCTTTTTCGATTCCATAATTAATTTCTGCAGCAATACATGTTTAGTAAATTTAATTCACATAATATTATTTATATTCAAACATTCGAAGACAAAGAAATCCCACATAAATAGTATTTATATTCAAACATTCAAAGACATACAAATCCCAAAGGTAACGGTGAAAATAACTCTTAATTTATTAGGAGGAGTCTCTATTATTTATTTTAATGAAAAGATAAACAAAACATAATGATAGCTATTTTTTTGGTGGATCATATAACTTATCGCCACATTTGCATTTCCATATTTCCGCATCTGGTGACACTGGCACAAGGATAGGATTGCAAGGACTACAATTGCCACAACTGTCTTGGCAACTTGGAGGTTGTGACCCAATTTTACTAAAAACCTTTCTTGACAATAAACCCTTGAACTCATTGGATTTGATTTGCGGCACAAGCTTCTCTTCAATTTTCTCAAAATGCTAAAATAAACATGACAGTTAACTATAAATTATTAATAAGTCAATACAACTACAATAATCATTTTTATCAAATGTACTACAAAAGTTTTTATTTACAAATATTAGGAATTTAGTATAGTTTAATAATAGTAATTTATGTTTTAACAATTTTTTTAAAAACTAGACTGAATCGGCTGGTTGAACCTGTTCAACCTTGAACCGTTATCTAGTCTGATTCAGTTTGAACCAACAAGTCATTGTGTCTATAAAATTGGAATAAAATCGTTTTAATCGCAAGAAACTAATATAACCTTAAAACCGAGACCGGTGTTTGTGAATCAAACGGTTCAAAAAATAAAAAAAAAATTAATTTTTTACTTCTCTTGTTTTCTTTGTTTAACTCTAAAAATAATTGATTATAACAAACATTCAAAATTGAAAGGATGGAAAATAAAATATATAATTGAAAGACGAGAAGATAATGCAAATGTAAACTGGAAAAGAAAAAATATTGTAGTGTTTGTTGGACATGAGATAAGTGATGGTTGGTCTTGGAAGAGATGAAAAAAATTATACTGATAAAGAACTTGTGCCTTTGAGTGAAGGAATTAAGACAATATATAAATATTGATCCTAAACTAGTTTTTTATTTGTTATCGCGCCTTACATTTCATTCTTCTTCTATTATAAGCTTGTTTATTAGTACTACATTTATTATTTGAGAATTTTATTTTATATATAATTATAAAAATTAATTTTATTAATTAAGACATTTAGTAATATATTTATTTTATCTTTTTAGTTAAATAAAATATATGGTTTAACCACAGTTAAATCGATTGAACCTTGCCCCATATATTTTAACAATTCATTCTCCGATTCGGTTTTTAAAACATTGATTTTAACTTGAAACAAATATCAAATAATAATAAAGATTATAAATATTAAAAAAACATATAAATAGTATTAAGGAGGATGATGCTATACCTGAATATCTATCTCATTTTTTAAAGTCATGGAACGTCTATCTTCTACAATATAAAATATTAGGTGTTAATAAAATGAAGATGTCATATAAATATAATATTTAATAAATAAATGTATAATTTGTTAGTAAAATCAGAAATCAATATAAAATGAATTTTTTTAATATTTTTTAATGCATAACCACCATTCATAAATGTAATTTTTAGGATAATTAAAATAAAAACAGAATATTAAAGAAAAAATTAATGATTATAATTGAAACAATATAAAATATATTTATACTTTAATCTTTAATTTTTTTTAAGATAAAGAGAAATATATTAAAAAAGAAGAGGATACAAAAAGGAGAAAAAAAAGGTCCCTTAGTTACAAAGCCTAATCCTAGGGATGCCTTATTTGTCCATCAAAAATTGCCTATATAAATCAAAATGTAAACAAGAAAACCAAGTGAAGTGCTTATAAAGCAAACCAAGGTTAGCCATAAAATCGGCACAAAAATTGGCCTCACGGTAGATGTGCGTGATCATGAAGTTTAAAAATAATGTTTAATTAAAAATAGCATTATTAGTTAAGAAGTAATGGAGAAGTATAATATCAAAGAATTGATACCTCTTGATGTAATGGATGAGGCAATGATAGAACTAAACATCACTGACAACAAGAAAAATGTTACAAAATAAATTTGGGTTTTGTTCATTAACATTGTAAAAGTACTAAACACTACTCTTTTTTTTGTTGTTGAAAAAACGGAATCTCTACATTTATATATGACTAGGCGTTAACCCGCGCGATGCGCGGAAAGACTTTAAAAAATTTAATGAAAATTATTTTCATATATTTTTAAAATATTAATCTCAATAAAAAATAAAATATTACTACTACTTAAAATGTGATAGTTATTAGTTAATATGAATTTAGATTATAAATTTAATAACTATAAAATATATAATAAACTTATGTAACATATTATATTTAATATAATTTTGCACGTATAAAACACTTTAATATATCGGGCAATGCTAATTCCCAAGGGCACTGGTTATCATGACCCTATTTTTTAAACTTTCTTTCATTTCTTAACAGACCATTATTTACTAATTTTACTTTCTTTTTTAAATTTTCATTAAATTAACATTTTCATAAACTTTTTATTTTCTAAATTTTAATTCTTATAATTTTTTAATTCTATTTTCTCTTATTGTCATTTTAATGGCCACAAAAAAAAAGATTATTTTTAGCTATTTACATTAAATATAAAAAATTTAAATATCAAATAATAAATAATAAATTTATTATTTGAGAAAATTTATAGTTGTGAAATTAATTACATATTATTATATGTGGTTAATTGTTATGCACTTTTAGTGTAAATAAAATTTACACGGTCGGTTCATTGCAACCATTTATAATTATTACTTTATATATAATTAAAATAAAAGTCAAACATAATTTAATATCCGACAATTACGATTCATTGTCAGTGTAAAGAGATATTTATAATGTCGATGTATTCCGATTAAATTTTTATTATATTGTTAATAGAACAATATATAAAGACCATTACAAATAATCATATTTTATTCCATAATCATTTTTCTTTTTGGAAGATAAAATAAAAACTTAACCCATTTATTTTATTTTTAAAAAAATTAACAATTGTTGAGTCTATCTTGAGAAAATTAAATAGTCATAAATATTAAAATATAAAACATTTATTTCATATGTGTATAAAAATATTATTAGTAGGGGTGTCTAATCTTTTTGTATTATAGCATACATAATTTCTTTGAAAAAACTTTGGTTCCAAACATTATTAAAACTTATTTTAATACCAATGTAATAAGATGGTAGAAAAATACATATTCTTTTTATTAAGTATCATATTTCCATGGAAATATTCTTCTTTAAATAACTTTAGAAATACAATAGTAATATTGTAGAAATGCGATAATTGAAAATATATTTGGATAAAAAATAAATTTATGAACGATCATCCCATAGACTTTCAGAGCAGCAATGCAACAACAATTGAAAAAAAGATCTTTTTATTCCTGATACACGTGAAAAAATAATTATATTTATGTTAGTCAATAAAGAATAAGAAATAAAGTTAGAATAAAACTCTAACAAAAAAAATACATTAATAAAAAAAGAGTTTATAAATTACCTGACGAATATTAGACTTCCGAAACAGTAATAATGCAATATAATTTTATCATCATAATCTTCTAACTCACAAAAAACAATAAAAAATTAGAAAACAAAAGTCAGAATAAGAGACTTACAAAAACTATATCAATATAATTGAAATTTTAAATATTTTTTATAGAATAATTAGAGTTTCTATTATGTCACAAAAACAAATGTCAATACATATAGGTAAAGTGGAAAAATAATTATAAAAATGTAAAAACACCACCAGTGCACATCAAAGATTTATTTGTAGAAAATAATGATTACTCAACATCACAAAGACATATATATACACATACCACCAAAGCACATAAAAGATTTGTTTATATACACACACCACTAAAGCACATCAAAGATTTGTTTGTAGAAAATAATGATTACTCAACATCACACAGAGAGAGATATATATACACACACACACCACCAAAACACATCAAAGATTTGTTTGTAGAAAATAATGATTACTCAACATCACACAAACATATATATATACACACATGAATATGAATATGAATAGAACGATAACCTTTAAAAAAAATTAATAATCAATCAAATTAGTAATTAACATTTCTTATCAATTACATATTTAAATTAATTATTTTTAAAAAGTATTTTATGTACTATTTTTTTTAACATTTCACTATCTTTACTATTCATCTTCCATGAATTCTAATTTAAATAAAATATTATTGTAATTATATAAATAAAATATTAAATTCAATTTATTGTAATTATATTCATTATTGTTATTTTAAGTTCTAAAAATATATAAATTAAATGATGAAAAATAATTATATATATATATATATAATTAATTAATACTCCACTATTTATGAATTTAAATAAAATATTATTGGGCATTTATTACAATAATAATCATGTATTTTAATTAATTAATACTTCACCGTTTATGAGTTTTAATTAATTAATACTCTACCGTTTTATTTTGGTGACATATGTTACAATTGAAATAAAATATTATTGATAATTTACAATAATACTTATGAATTTTAATTAATTAATACTTCACCATTTATAAATTTTAATTAATTAATACTCCACCGTTTTATTTTGGTGACATACGTTACAATTGAATTATATTTTTTTATTAGACCCTTTTGTTAGAATTTAAATAAAATATCATTGATCATTTACAATAATACTTATGAATCATAATTAATATGAATATTAGAATTCTGAAAAAGTGAATTGTAATACAATTCTACCATGATTATCTTCTAATTCACAAAAACCAATAAAAAATTATAAAAAAAATTTAGAATAGGAGACTAACAAAAACTATATCAATAACATTAAATTCATAATCCATATAAGAGTAGATTAATCTAAATTTTGACTATTCATTTAGTGTTTAACCTATAAATTAAAAAATTTAAGAAATTTTTTATTCAATGTCAAATCTAAAAAATAGTTTTAAATCATAAATTCTCTAGACATTTTTTATTTTTTAAAATTATATTATTTTACTATCATTATTAGCTAGTGATTATATTATTGTTATTAATAGTGGTGGTGGTATTCTAAATTATAATATGTTGCCACATAAGCAATGGAATTCTAATATGTTGCCACATTGGATTTAGGGTTAGGGTTATGGTCAAGGTTGTCATCATGACAACTTTGGATTTATATTAAGTAGATAACATTATGTTACTAGTATTTATACTCGTGCGAGGCACAGACAAAAGGACAAGGGGCGCTCAGGGATGGTTTATTTATTAATCAATAAATAAAATTTATTAGCAAAATTGTATAACAAATAAATAAAATAAAAAAATAAAAAACTATACTACGAAAGGATTTAATTTTAACTAATTATTTTTAAAATTTTATTAAATAAAAAAACAAATAATCTAAAAAGGATTTAATATTTTTTTTTTTTTCAAATTTTTTATATCAAAATAATGAAAAACAAATTTAACCAAAAAAGAACAAAATCGTCCATACTAAAAAATAATTATTTTGACTATTTATTATTTAATTAATGAATATCCACAACTCGCTACCTCCATGACTTTAATTTTTTATTAACATCACATTTTTTTTTTGGAGCAAATAGGATATATATATTCCAAAAAACAGTTGAAGCATACACTGACCCAAGGGTCCAAGTATCATGGAGACAAGGCCTAAGTTACAAACTAAGGCTAACTAAATGTATCAATAAACACTTTGAATTTGCTGGCTTGATGCACCCTGCCTTTTATCCTTTCCAAAACATCCTGGACAAGTAACGGCTCCACTATAGGGGCATTAAAAACTCTTCTATTTCTCTTAATCCACACATAATAAACTACTTCTGCAAGACACATCTTCAGAAGTTTTGCATAGTTCTGCGTCCCATTTGTATGCTTGCTGATCCATTGTAGCTCGCTGTTCCAAAACATCACATTTATTTAGCTTAAAAAATAAAGACCAAATCAAAAGCCACATTCATTATTTTATTAAATTCTAACATTTTCCTATTTTAATTTTTACTTTAATTTTGTTGTCTATAACTATTATTTTATTAAACAATAGAGTTATTAGTAATATTGTTTATTATTATCTTGTAATACCCCGAATCTCCGACACTGGTAATTATCATTAATTGGTTAACTGATAATTAGAATGTACATTGACCTTATTTCCTTTTAATCTAAAGAATGATTATTAGAAGAATTAGTGGAATGGTTAGAAACAAAGAGGATTGGTTGGAATTGAAATAAGTGGCATTATTGTAAATACCACTTAGTTAAAGGGCACATTGGACCTTAAATAATAATTGCATGGGAACATAAGGACATGTTTGGTAAAGGATCTATGCAAATCAGAATTTTGAGAGAAAAGATCTTGGAAGCATGGAGGAGAAAGGAGAGCTTATGTGCAAGAAGTCATTTTCGCAACTCTTGGTACAGCTCCACTAAATCAGGTATAACTCTCAACTCGTAACTCCGATCGTAACGATTCTGGTCCCATTGGATAGCTAACGAATTTCTCTTCGATTTGCACCTATGGTTCGCGTTCATAGCTTCTGTTTCGAAGGAGAAAACTGACCTTGAAGTTGTGTCAGTGATGCTGAAAGTGGGTACAAGTGTGATTACGGATTTGATGAAGATGGAGTGAAACTTTGGCTATGGTGGGAGTCCAATGGCAGCAAACAACATCTTTCTAAACCTCCATTTTAGCAAGGTGAGTCCTTTAGATAGAACTTGGGTAGGATTTGGGGAAGAATGCATGTCAAGGGTTTAGATTGAGATAAACATATTGCATGCTTAAATGAATGATAAATGTGATAAATTGCTAATTGATAGTTTTATGTAATGCATGCTTGACTAATGCTTAGATTGTGTTTTATGTACGTAATGTGTACATTAGATCACTATTGCATGTTGGAAATTCGTTCAGAATTGAATCATGATGATTGGAATTGATATAGGACAATTGGGACTGGTTTAGAGCTCCTAAAAATGCAGAAAAATAGTTCTGGTTCAGTGTAACCGGTTACGGTTGTTGGTGTAACCGGTTACGCTGCTGAAAATGCAATTCTGGGCTGTTTTTCGTGCCCGTAACCGGTTACGGTTTTGGCGTAACCCGTTACGCTGGGCAAAAGTGCAAAAATCAGCAAACTTTAGAAAGTCATAACTTCCTGCTCGGGTATCGGAATTGCGCAAACTTTATATCGTTGGAAAGCTAGCGACGTGTACTTTCTAATTAAATAGGTCCCCAAACCAGAATTATTGATTTAATAATAGTGGAGCCCCACTTAGCGAATCAACGAATTAGTATGGGAACTTATGTCTTTACCAATTGAATAATAATAATTCTTGTGTTAAGCATGGCATGGTTGTTTATTGCTTATTGTGATGTGATATCCATAATTGAGAATGTTATGCCATTATGTTTTATACATGAAAAATCCTGCTAACACCGTCGTTTTGGTTAAACGATCGGTATTGATTGTATTGTGTGATTGACGCTTGTTATGCGTGTGGTATGCTAGAATCGAAGTAGACCCGGTACTAAGTTACGATTCGGACCGTGGGTCCTTGAGTTGTCTGTGGGACTGCCCTGATCTTGGATCCCAGAGGCACATACCTGAACTACCGTTGCAGTGTGCTTGTGAGGGCCTGAAGGCGTTTTACTCATTTGCTGTATACACACTCGCGTGCTCGGTATGATGGCGTTATGCGGCTAAGTAAGCCTACGCATAACAGGTAAACCATCTCTAATGATGCCATGTAGGCTACATCATTAGGTTCCTATCCGGATGGGCTCATGCGTCAAGACGGCGTGTTGCACTTGCTGTTAACACCACGTGCGTACAGATGGTTAATGGGACGATGTCGCCTCTTAGGCAAGGTCATCTCGCAGCCATGTAGGCTTGTGCGAACCCATTTAATCATTCTTGCAGGGTGCTTGTGTAAGTCTCTTGACAAATAGGCATGGGTGAACCCACCGAGGGTGTGTTAGTAACTTAGTCTAGTGGTATTAACGTACTTCTGGATTCCCTGTACATGGGTATGGGTCTGCATACGTGTTTGTTGTACTATTTGTGTACTGTGATGCGATGACTCCTATGGTGGACGATTCATGTGTTTGCTCCGTACTTGTACCGGATGTGAGGATAAACCCCGGATCAATGGTGGATTCGGTTTGTGATGCATGTACCCTGTAGAACCGAGTGGACCCATAGGATAGGAGGACTCACTGAGATTTAGTAATCTCACCCCAATCAACTTATATTTTTTTTTCAGGTGCAGTTTAGTAGTGTTTGACAGATAGCAGGTTCGGATGGACGGCTTAAAGTGGTGACGGCTCGGAGACCTCGTCAGATCTCATTTTCCGCTGTGCAGATCCATTGAAGACACATGTGTTGTAATTCTTAGTAGAATTTCATGTTGTATTTTATATGGATCTCTCTATATCTATAGCTTTTGTATGTACTCAATATCAATTTTAATGTTTCATGCATAATATACTAGTCAGTTATGTATGGGGTGTTACAGTTGGTATCAGAGCAGGTCGATTCTCGGCCGAGCCATGAGACATCACTAGCAATTCCTTTTCCTCCTCTCAAGTGTGCGTTGCTAGCCTGATTTTACTGATATCTCATTCAGTTGTTGAACTTGATCAACTCATCGACTGAGTGTGAGACAGTAGGATTACGGCAGAGCCGCCACGAGGACTCGTAAGCCTGTAAGGTTGTGAACCTAAGTTGTTGGAGTGGGATGAGTAATGAATTGTTGGACGTTTTAAGTGGATGATATTGGAGTCGTCAAGCTTAAGGAGAGCGTTCGACACAAAGTAGTAATACCCAAACTGTCAAGGAGTGGATGGAGACAGCTTGAACCCCCAGGATTTTGATTGGACGAAGTGAAGATTTCTCTAAGTCATGGTAATAGCAAGGGAAATCCAAACAGGAATGAGTAGGAGCCTTGTAAGTGAGATTCTCCGAAGGTGTTGAGCTGTAAATTAGTAGGAGTCAGTACTGATAATGCTGCCGGTGTTGAGTGTGACTGGTGAGCTGATAGGACAGAATGACCTTTGGAAGTGCGGACACATAAGTCAGACCTTTCTGATTGCGCTGGTACGGACAATAATTGGGTGGATGAAGTAATAGATCCTGATCCAACTTGAAGTACCCTAAGCGAGAGTAGGTACCTAGTAGATGTTGGTGGAATGTATGAGTGTGGTAACTTGAGATTGGCGAAGCTTGAATACCTTGTCGATAGAAGAGGATATGTATTTCTGTTCTTATCATTTTGTATTTAAGTTCTAGAACTACGCTGGATGGAACATGAAATGATGTAGAGGCGTGAAATGCAGTAACCTAAGTTCTTGTTAGTTGTTGTTTGTCTGACCCCGAGTGAAGCCATAGAACTACGCTTGGCGTTGGGCGTACAGGAGAGTAAGAACTAAGATCTATCTGGATTGAATTATCCTTGGAATCTCATGCATGCGTGGGACGAGTGGGTACACGCACTACATGGCAATCCGAAGTTGAACTTCAAATCTTCGTGCTTGGCGTTTTGGCTTTCCGAGTAAGTAAACCTTGGTGTGTAGCACTCTCAGGTTTTAGCATCCTGAGGAGTATGATTCGAAGGACTTGAGGAACGATGAACCTGTTGGAGGCCTGTTCAGACACTTGTCGGTTGCGACTATAGGATACACGTGGGGATCATTATACGCCACTGAGGTAGGTTACCTGGATACATGGCCTCGGAGTTGGACCACCATGTTGGTACTACTAGACGGGTATAATGCCACAGTATCGCTATCGTGCACGAGATGCGTGAGTCATCCTTTTTCCTACATGTGTGGGACGAAGGTGATCTGAAGCTCAAGGTGGAATTCTGATTTGGCACTCGTGAGACACAGATCCAGACTCTCATAAGGTATGTGGGATAAGGATCCATACATCGCACTCGATAGTAGAGGAATAACTAGACAGGCGACGATGTGATGGATCAAGATCCAATACTATACTTATGGAGACTCTGAGTGATCGTGATCGCATGAGTTAGTATCCGATTGTACCTTGGGGATGTTCTCGTTTCGTGAAGTGTTAAGTTGGCATTTTTCCATGAGTGTCTAGAGTGAGACTCATGTGCGGTCATGATATCCTGGTCAGCATAGTGAGTGGCTATCATGTACCATTGGCGACCGGTGATGGAATATGCAAGTTGTATCTTGGATCGGCTCGATGTGAGATGTGTCCGATAAGGTATTGCTAGATACTCTGAATGGAGAAGTGTTAATCTTGGTAAAGCATGGACATTTTGGTTTAGGAACTGCTAAGGAGTTTATAAGAGAGATGTTCGAGTGCAAAGTGCAATTTCTTGCATTGTGGCTACACTCTGACTGTTAGAAGCACCGCAATGAAGGATGCAGCCGCCGAGGAAGTCAGTTTAGGTCAGAGATAGATCAGACGTTAGATGACTGTGTGAATAGAGTGTGGCTATGGGTGGATTTTTATATCTGTAAGTCGCACGAGTTATCAGAGGTGATACTACGCTAAGAGAATGAAGGTGTATGGTTGGGTAGAAGTTGTGTAAAACTGCTAGAGTTATCATGAGCTGCAGTACATCGTGAAGGGTTCGAAATACCGGTTGAGCAACAAGATTTGTTGGAATGACAAACCCAGCAGATGTACGCTGTAGAAATCAGTGACAAGGACGAACCTCTAAGCTAGTGAATTTTTGGGTTTCAATGTCCTGAGGATGAAATGTGTACCTAAGTTGTGGTAGATGAACTATATGGAATGGCAGAGTAAGTAGAAGCTTGATTCTGGAAAGTACGCAACTTCAAAGAGTTGTAGTCGATGATGGATGTATATGGAGTTCTGGCACGTGTTGTAATTGGACGACTGTAGATAAGGAATTATTGTGTATTAATGGGAACTAAGTGAATTATGGATATAACGTGACTCAGAGGATTTCAAGTTGTGTGACTTGTTGGAATCAGAGTAGCGCAACGGATCAAGGAAGAATCAGATAAGTCTGAGGTAGGAACGAACAGACTTTTGTAGGATTTTATGTTGGGATGAAAGTATCTTCCTAAGGGAAATTGTCGAAGCAGCGTTTCGTTCATTCCAATCACTCGAGGATCCACCATAAACTCGAGAGGTGTTGTCTATGGACCAGCTTGGGAATACTTTTTGTGGATGGCATGCAGTACGACGTTCGTAGGTCATCAGTTTAGCTTGCAAGTCACAAGGGTTGGACTGCGTATCAGACCGTCGAAATGCTGAAGGCTAGAGAGGACATTCAGTTGGCGCAAGTTCTTTGTAGTTATGCCTTGTGTACTATGATTGTACAGGAAGACTGGTACAATGGTTACAGGTCAGTTGTTGAATTTCGCGTCTTATCAGTAGAATCTTGTTCGAAGTTGTCGAATGTCAAGGCGATAGTTGCAAGACGATTACACCTTCACGGTTTACGGTGACAGTTGTATAAGTAAAGATAAATTTGGAACAATCATCCTAAGACTTTAGGAATCAGAGGTTAAGACCGAGGAATTTGGAGATCACCTAATGACATTGTATGGACTCAAGTAGAGAATAACTTGAAGTGTTATCGCAGAAGCGACGTTGTGGCGGTAATTCTCAAGTGGGAAGTAATTCAAGGAGCTGACTGAATCATTAATGTTTGTTGAACGAGGGTGAACACACCAGAGAATGAAACGAAGGATATCCGACATGAGTGGATTATTAAAGTTTTTGAAGTTTTGGAAATCTAGTGCAGAGCAGTGAAGGTCAAGGACCCTGGAAGGATCCTTTCCCCAGGTGTGTCAAGACGAAGTATCAGATTAGACATGTTGCTTGAGAGTTGAGGTTTCTAATCATGTGTAGTGGGATGCAAGCGTTTTGGCAGATTATGCTTCTTCGTATGGGATGACCATCAGGCAGAGCAGTGAGATTATCTAAAAAGGAATGTGAGTAACGTTCTTCCCTTTGATTGGATTGATAGGAAGAGTTGGTTTTCATGGTGAACGGAAGGAATTCGAGGACGAATTCTATTTAAGGGGGGGAGAATGTAATACCCCGAATCTCCGACACTGGTAATTATCATTAATTGGTTAACTGATAATTAGAATGTACATTGACCTTATTTCCTATTAATCTAAAGAATGATTATTAGAAGAATTAGTGGAATGGTTAGAAACAAAGAGGATTGGTTGGAATTGAAATAAGTGGCATCATTGTAAATACCACTTAGTTAAAGGGCACATTGGACCTTAAATAATAATTGCATGGGAACATAAGGACATGTTTGGTAAAGGATCTATGCAACTCAGAATTTTGAGAGAAAAGATCTTGGAAGCATGGAGGAGAAAGGAGAGCTTATGTGCAAGAAGTCATTTTCGCAACTCTTGGTACAGCTCCACTAAATCAGGTATAACTCTCAACTCGTAACTCCGATTGTAACGATTCTGGTCCCATTGGATAGCTAACGAATTTCTCTTCGATTTGCACCTATGGTTCGCGTTCATAGCTTCTGTTTCGAAGGAGAAAACTGACCTTGAAGTTGTGTCAGTGATGCTGAAAGTGGGTACAAGTGTGATTACGGATTTGATGAAGATGGAGTGAAACTTTGGCTATGGTGGGAGTCCAATGGCAGCAAACAACATCTTTCTAAACCTCCATTTTAGCAAGGTGAGTCCTTTAGATAGAACTTGGGTAGGATTTGGGGAAGAATGCATGTCAAGGGTTTAGATTGAGATAAACATATTGCATGCTTAAATGAATGATAAATGTGATAAATTGCTAATTGATAGTTTTATGTAATGCATGCTTGACTAATGCTTAGATTGTGTTTTATGTACGTAATGTGTACATTAGATCACTATTGCATGTTGGAAATTCGTTCAGAATTGAATCATGATGATTGGAATTGATATAGGACAATTGGGACTGGTTTAGAGCTCCTAAAAATGCAGAAAAATAGTTCTGGTTCAGTGTAACCGGTTACGGTTGTTGGTGTAACCGGTTACGCTGCTGAAAATGCAATTCTGGGCTGTTTTTCGTGCCCGTAACCGGTTACGGTTTTGGCGTAACCCGTTACGCTGGGCAAAAGTGCAAAAATCAGCAAACTTTAGAAAGTCATAACTTCCTGCTCGGGTATCGGAATTGCGCAAACTTTATATCGTTGGAAAGCTAGCGACGTGTACTTTCTAATTAAATAGGTCCCCAAACCAGAATTATTGATTTAATAATAGTGGAGCCCCACTTAGCGAATCAACGAATTAGTATGGGAACTTATGTCTTTACCAATTGAATAATAATAATTCTTGTGTTAAGCATGGCATGGTTGTTTATTGCTTATTGTGATGTGATATCCATAATTGAGAATGTTATGTCATTATGTTTTATACATGAAAATCCTGCTAACACCGTCGTTTTGGTTAAACGATCGGTATTGATTGTATTGTGTGATTGACGCTTGTTATGCGTGTGGTATGCTAGAATCGAAGTAGACCCGGTACTAAGTTACGATTCGGACCGTGGGTCCTTGAGTTGTCTGTGGGACTGCCCTGATCTTGGATCCCAGAGGCACATACCTGAACTACCGTTGCAGTGTGCTTGTGAGGGCCTGAAGGCGTTTTACTCATTTGCTGTATACACACTCGCGTGCTCGGTATGATGGCGTTATGCGGCTAAGTAAGCCTACGCATAACAGGTAAACCATCTCTAATGATGCCATGTAGGCTACATCATTAGGTTCCTATCCGGATGGGCTCATGCGTCAAGACGGCGTGTTGCACTTGCTGTTAACACCACGTGCGTACAGATGGTTAATGGGACGATGTCGCCTCTTAGGCAAGGTCATCTCGCAGCCATGTAGGCTTGTGCGAACCCATTTAATCATTCTTGCAGGGTGCTTGTGTAAGTCTCTTGACAAATAGGCATGGGTGAACCCACCGAGGGTGTGTTAGTAACTTAGTCTAGTGGTATTAACGTACTTCTGGATTCCCCGTACATGGGTATGGGTCTGCATACGTGTTTGTTGTACTATTTGTGTACTGTGATGCGATGACTCCTATGGTGGACGATTCATGTGTTTGCTCCGTACTTGTACCGGATGTGAGGATAAACCCCGGATCAATGGTGGATTCGGTTTGTGATGCATGTACCCTGTAGAACCGAGTGGACCCATAGGATAGGAGGACTCACTGAGATTTAGTAATCTCACCCCAATCAACTTATATTTTTTTCAGGTGCAGTTTAGTAGTGTTTGACAGATAGCAGGTTCGGATGGACGGCTTAAAGTGGTGACGGCTCGGAGACCTCGTCAGATCTCATTTTCCGCTGTGCAGATCCATTGAAGACACATGTGTTGTAATTCTTAGTAGAATTTCATGTTGTATTTTATATGGATCTCTCTATATCTATAGCTTTTGTATGTACTCAATATCAATTTTAATGTTTCATGCATAATATACTAGTCAGTTATGTATGGGGTGTTACAGTTGGTATCAGAGCAGGTCGATTCTCGGCCGAGCCATGAGACATCACTAGCAATTCCTTTTCCTCCTCTCAAGTGTGCGTTGCTAGCCTGATTTTACTGATATCTCATTCAGTTGTTGAACTTGATCAACTCATCGACTGAGTGTGAGACAGTAGGATTACGGCAGAGCCGCCACGAGGACTCGTAAGCCTGTAAGGTTGTGAACCTAAGTTGTTGGAGTGGGATGAGTAATGAATTGTTGGACGTTTTAAGTGGATGATATTGGAGTCGTCAAGCTTAAGGAGAGCGTTCGACACAAAGTAGTAATACCCAAACTGTCAAGGAGTGGATGGAGACAGCTTGAACCCCCAGGATTTTGATTGGACGAAGTGAAGATTTCTCTAAGTCATGGTAATAGCAAGGGAAATCCAAACAGGAATGAGTAGGAGCCTTGTAAGTGAGATTCTCCGAAGGTGTTGAGCTGTAAATTAGTAGGAGTCAGTACTGATAATGCTGCCGGTGTTGAGTGTGACTGGTGAGCTGATAGGACAGAATGACCTTTGGAAGTGCGGACACATAAGTCAGACCTTTCTGATTGCGCTGGTACGGACAATAATTGGGTGGATGAAGTAATAGATCCTGATCCAACTTGAAGTACCCTAAGCGAGAGTAGGTACCTAGTAGATGTTGGTGGAATGTATGAGTGTGGTAACTTGAGATTGGCGAAGCTTGAATACCTTGTCGATAGAAGAGGATATGTATTTATGTTCTTATCATTTTGTATTTAAGTTCTAGAACTACGCTGGATGGAACATGAAATGATGTAGAAGCGTGAAATGCAGTAACCTAAGTTCTTGTTAGTTGTTGTTTGTCTGACCCCGAGTGAAGCCATAGAACTACGCTTGGCGTTGGGCGTACAGGAGAGTAAGAACTAAGATCTATCTGGATTGAATTATCCTTGGAATCTCATGCATGCGTGGGACGAGTGGGTACGCGCACTGCATGGCAATCCGAAGTTGAACTTCAAATCTTCGTGCTTGGCGTTTTGGCTTTCCGAGTAAGTAAACCTTGGTGTGTAGCACTCTCAGGTTTTAGCATCCTGAGGAGTATGATTCGAAGGACTTGAGGAACGATGAACCTGTTGGAGGCCTGTTCAGACACTTGTCGGTTGCGACTATAGGATACACGTGGGGATCATTATACGCCACTGAGGTAGGTTACCTGGATACATGGCCTCGGAGTTGGACCACCATGTTGGTACTACTAGACGGGTATAATGCCACAGTATCGCTATTGTGCACGAGATGCGTGAGTCATCCTTTTTCCTACATGTGTGGGACGAAGGTGATCTGAAGCTCAAGGTGGAATTCTGATTTGGCACTCGTGAGACACAGATCCAGACTCTCATAAGGTATGTGGGATAAGGATCCATACATCGCACTCGATAGTAGAGGAATAACTAGACAGGCGACGATGTGATGGATCAAGATCCAATACTATACTTATGGAGACTCTGAGTGATCGTGATCGCATGAGTTAGTATCCGATTGTACCTTGGGGATGTTCTCGTATCGTGAAGTGTTAAGTTGGCATTTTTCCATGAGTGTCTAGAGTGAGACTCATGTGCGGTCATGATATCCTGGTCAGCATAGTGAGTGGCTATCATGTACCATTGGCGACCGGTGATGGAATATGCAAGTTGTATCTTGGATCGGCTCGATGTGAGATGTGTCCGGTAAGGTATTGCTAGATACTCTGAATGGAGAAGTGTTAATCTTGGTAAAGCATGGACATTTTGGTTTAGGAACTGCTAAGGAGTTTATAAGAGAGATGTTCGAGTGCAAAGTGCAATTTCTTGCATTGTGGCTACACTCTGACTGTTAGAAGCACCGCAATGAAGGATGCAGCCGCCGAGGAAGTCAGTTTAGGTCAGAGATAGATCAGACGTTAGATGACTGTGTGAATAGAGTGTGGCTATGGGTGGATTTTTATATCTGTAAGTCGCACGAGTTATCAGAGGTGATACTACGCTAAGAGAATGAAGGTGTATGGTTGGGTAGAAGTTGTGTAAAACTGCTAGAGTTATCATGAGCTGCAGTACATCGTGAAGGGTTCTAAATACCGGTTGAGCAACAAGATTTGTTGGAATGACAAACCCAGCAGATGTACGCTGTAGAAATCAGTGACAAGGACGAACCTCTAAGCCAGTGAATTTTTGGGTTTCAATGTCCTGAGGATGAAATGTGTACCTAAGTTGTGGTAGATGAACTATATGGAATGGCAGAGTAAGTAGAAGCTTGATTCTGGAAAGTACGCAACTTCAAAGAGTTGTAGTCGATGATGGATGTATATGGAGTTCTGGCACGTGTTGTAATTGGACGACTGTAGATAAGGAATTATTGTGTATTAATGGGAACTAAGTGAATTATGGATATAACGTGACTCAGAGGATTTCAAGTTGTGTGACTTGTTGGAATCAGAGTAGCGCAACGGATCAAGGAAGAATCAGATAAGTCTGAGGTAGGAACGAACAGACTTTTGTAGGATTTTATGTTGGGATGAAAGTATCTTCCTAAGGGAAATTGTCGAAGCAGCGTTTCGTTCATTCCAATCACTCGAGGATCCACCATAAACTCGAGAGGTGTTGTCTATGGACCAGCTTGGGAATACTTTTTGTGGATGGCATGCAGTACGACGTTCGTAGGTCATCAGTTTAGCTTGCAAGTCACAAGGGTTGGACTGCGTATCAGACCGTCGAAATGCTGAAGGCTAGAGAGGACATTCAGTTGGCGCAAGTTCTTTGTAGTTATGCCTTGTGTACTATGATTGTACAGGAAGACTGGTACAATGGTTACAGGTCAGTTGTTGAATTTCGCGTCTTATCAGTAGAATCTTGTTCGAAGTTGTCGAATGTCAAGGCGATAGTTGCAAGACGATTACACCTTCACGGTTTACGGTGACAGTTGTATAAGTAAAGATAAATTTGGAACAATCATCCTAAGACTTTAGGAATCAGAGGTTAAGACCGAGGAATTTGGAGATCACCTAATGACATTGTATGGACTCAAGTAGAGAATAACTTGAAGTGTTATCGCAGAAGCGACGTTGTGGCGGTAATTCTCAAGTGGGAAGTAATTCAAGGAGCTGACTGAATCATTAATGTTTGTTGAACGAGGGTGAACACACCAGAGAATGAAACGAAGGATATCCGACATGAGTGGATTATTAAAGTTTTTGAAGTTTTGGAAATCTAGTGCAGAGCAGTGAAGGTCAAGGACCCTGGAAGGATCCTTTCCCCAGGTGTGTCAAGACGAAGTATCAGATTAGACGTGTTGCTTGAGAGTTGAGGTTTCTAATCATGTGTAGTGGGATGCAAGCGTTTTGGCAGATTATGCTTCTTCGTATGGGATGACCATTAGGCAGAGCAGTGAGATTATCTAAAAAGGAATGTGAGTAACGTTCTTCCCTTTGATTGGATTGATAGGAAGAGTTGGTTTTCATGGTGAACGGAAGGAATTCGAGGACGAATTCTATTTAAGGGGGGAGAATGTAATACCCCGAATCTCCGACACTGGTAATTATCATTAATTGGTTAACTGATAATTAGAATGTACATTGACCTTATTTCCTATTAATCTAAAGAATGATTATTAGAAGAATTAGTGGAATGGTTAGAAACAAAGAGGATTGGTTGGAATTGAAATAAGTGGCATCATTGTAAATACCACTTAGTTAAAGGGCACATTGGACCTTAAATAATAATTGCATGGGAACATAAGGACATGTTTGGTAAAGGATCTATGCAAATCAGAATTTTGAGAGAAAAGATCTTGGAAGCATGGAGGAGAAAGGAGAGCTTATGTGCAAGAAGTCATTTTCGCAACTCTTGGTACAGCTCCACTAAATCAGGTATAACTCTCAACTCGTAACTCCGATCGTAACGATTCTGGTCCCATTGGATAGCTAACGAATTTCTCTTCGATTTGCACCTATGGTTCGCGTTCATAGCTTCTGTTTCGAAGGAGAAAACTGACCTTGAAGTTGTGTCAGTGATGCTGAAAGTGGGTACAAGTGTGATTACAGATTTGATGAAGATGGAGTGAAACTTTGGCTATGGTGGGAGTCCAATGGCAGCAAACAACATCTTTCTAAACCTCCATTTTAGCAAGGTGAGTCCTTTAGATAGAACTTGGGTAGGATTTGGGGAAGAATGCATGTCAAGGGTTTAGATTGAGATAAACATATTGCATGCTTAAATGAATGATAAATGTGATAAATTGCTAATTGATAGTTTTATGTAATGCATGCTTGACTAATGCTTAGATTGTGTTTTATGTATGTAATGTGTACATTAGATCACTATTGCATGTTGGAAATTCGTTCAGAATTGAATCATGATGATTGGAATTGATATAGGACAATTGGGACTGGTTTAGAGCTCCTAAAAATGCAGAAAAATAGTTCTGGTTCAGTGTAACCGGTTACGGTTGTTGGTGTAACCGGTTACGCTGCTGAAAATGCAATTCTGGGCTATTTTTCGTGCCCGTAACCGGTTACGGTTTTGGCGTAACCCGTTACGCTGGGCAAAAGTGCAAAAATCAGCAAACTTTAGAAAGTCATAACTTCCTGCTCGGGTATCGGAATTGCGCAAACTTTATATCGTTGGAAAGCTAGCGACGTGTACTTTCTAATTAAATAGGTCCCCAAACCAGAATTATTGATTTAATAATAGTGGAGCCCCACTTAGCGAATCAACGAATTAGTATGGGAACTTATGTCTTTACCAATTGAATAATAATAATTCTTGTGTTAAGCATGGCATGGTTGTTTATTGCTTATTGTGATGTGATATCCATAATTGAGAATGTTATGCCATTATGTTTTATACATGAAAATCCTGCTAACACCGTCGTTTTGGTTAAACGATCGGTATTGATTGTATTGTGTGATTGACGCTTGTTATGCGTGTGGTATGCTAGAATCAAAGTAGACCCGGTACTAAGTTACGATTCGGACCGTGGGTCCTTGAGTTGTCTGTGGGACTGCCCTGATCTTGGATCCCAGAGGCACATACCTGAACTACCGTTGCAGTGTGCTTGTGAGGGCCTGAAGGCGTTTTACTCATTTGCTGTATACACACTCGCGTGCTCGGTATGATGGCGTTATGCGGCTAAGTAAGCCTACGCATAACAGGTAAACCATCTCTAATGATGCCATGTAGGCTACATCATTAGGTTCCTATCCGGATGGGCTCATGCGTCAAGACGGCGTGTTGCACTTGCTGTTAACACCACGTGCGTACAGATGGTTAATGGGACGATGTCGCCTCTTAGGCAAGGTCATCTCGCAGCCATGTAGGCTTGTGCGAACCCATTTAATCATTCTTGCAGGGTGCTTGTGTAAGTCTCTTGACAAATAGGCATGGGTGAACCCACCGAGGGCGTGTTAGTAACTTAGTCTAGTGGTATTAACGTACTTCTGGATTCCCCGTACATGGGTATGGGTCTGCATACGTGTTTGTTGTACTATTTGTGTACTGTGATGCGATGACTCCTATGGTGGACGATTCATGTGTTTGCTCCGTACTTGTACCGGATGTGAGGATAAACCCCGGATCAATGGTGGATTCGGTTTGTGATGCATGTACCCTGTAGAACCGAGTGGACCCATAGGATAGGAGGACTCACTGAGATTTAGTAATCTCACCCCAATCAACTTATATTTTTTTCAGGTGCAGTTTAGTAGTGTTTGACAGATAGCAGGTTCGGATGGACGGCTTAAAGTGGTGACGGCTCAGAGACCTCGTCAGATCTCATTTTCCGCTGTGCAGATCCATTGAAGACACATGTGTTGTAATTCTTAGTAGAATTTCATGTTGTATTTTATATGGATCTCTCTATATCTATAGCTTTTGTATGTACTCAATATCAATTTTAATGTTTCATGCATAATATACTAGTCAGTTATGTATGGGGTGTTACATATCTACTACTGTGTCTACAAAAATTACATTGATTGATAGTTGCTTAATCAACCTAGTTAATCTGTGTATTCGATAATGATATCACTTGTGTGTTTCAATTTTTTGAAATAGAGAGACGGTGTGAGTTTCAATATATGTGAAAAAATAAAATATGAAAAACAAACAAAATACTGGTAGACAAATATGTGTATTCACCAATTATATGTTTTTTTTTCTCCCTAAATTCATAAAATAAATTATACTTAATTGACTTAATCAATTTTCATAAAAAAAAATGATATTGTCATCTTCAAATTTAATTTCACCATTTATAAATCTATGGTATTAGTTTTTTTCTTCATATTAAAACACAACATAAAATATTAATTTCTTTTTAGTTTATAACTTAAACTCATTTGCATTTTTAGGTCTTTTACAAAAAATATATTTATTTTATAGTAAAATAGCACAATTTTAAAAAATATAATCTATTTTATTTGATTTGCATATGTCTAAAATTAAATAAAATATATCATAAATATTAAATAATTTATTTTAATTTTATACAAATAAGATAATTAATTCTAATAGAGATAAAATATACACTCTCTTATCTATAATAATTTTGTGTGTGCAGTTTTTAAGTCTTTTAGCAATAATATAGTTATCTTATAATCAACAATATAATTATTTATTAAAAATATATTTATTTTAGAAGCATGTTGTCTAATTATTTAAGAATTATAATCTTTTTATATATGAAACCACTCATACCATGAAAAATAATTAATTTAAATTTGTTAAATCACGAGTTATGTTGAGATAATTTAGTCTGTCTCATATCCATCTTCATCAAAATTTATAGAACCATCCGAATTTGTGGGATTAAACCTCCTAAAATTTAGAGTTACTCTTGGTTGAATTTTTCTATGGTTTCTCATTCTGTAAAATACCCGTGAATGATCTCCATAAAAATGTCCTTCAAAAAAGTCTAATTGAAGTGAAGTGGAAGTGAATTCATTTAGATTACTAACTAGACATTTCAATTCATGTTCTTCAAAATCTTTTTCTATTATGTCTTGTAATGTCTCTAATGTTATTTTTTCTTGAAAATAGGAAAATTTTAATTTCTTTAGAATAATTTTAACTAGATCAGGGTATGGGAATGCCTGAAGTAAGTATGTTATTTTTTCATCAAAATTTTGGATAAAAACGAGTCCTGATAATTGTTTGGTGGAATTAAGTTCAGAATAATCAAATCCAAAATAATTTGAAAAATACCTCTGTGTTTTGAAATTAGAATTTTTATTTTCTAGTTCCATAATGTAAATTTATTTTCTTTTGAGTAAAAGGTGTTTTTGTTTTATGAAAATATTCCTTCTTCTTAAATAATCTGATTCTAATGGTAAAGCCAATGGTTCTAATGCTTTAATTTGTTCTTTTAATTGTTGAACTATTTTGATGTCTTGATCATTAAATTTTCTAACTCCTTTTTGTTGTGCCTTATTATATAAAGGAGAAGTTAATTTAGACAAATTTTTGAAATATGGCCTAACATAATTTACTAATCCTAGAAAAGATTGTAATTGTTTTAAGTCTTCCAATTTATCTGGAAAAATACTGGTAGACAAATATGTGTATTCACCAATTATATGTTTTTTTTCTCCCTAAATTCATAAAATAAATTATACTTAATTGACTTAATCAATTTTCATAAAAAAAAATGATATTGTCATCTTCAAATTTAATTTCACCATTTATAAATCTATGGTATTAGTTTTTTTCTTCATATTAAAACACAACATAAAATATTAATTTCTTTTTAGTTTATAACTTAAACTCATTTGCATTTTTAGGTCTTTTACAAAAAATATATTTATTTTATAGTAAAATAGCACAATTTTAAAAAATATAATCTATTTTATTTGATTTGCATATGTCTAAAATTAAATAAAATATATCATAAATATTAAATAATTTATTTTAATTTTATACAAATAAGATAATTAATTCTAATAGAGATAAAATATACACTCTCTTATCTATAATAATTTTGTGTGTGCAGTTTTTAAGTCTTTTAGCAATAATATAGTTATCTTATAATCAACAATATAATTATTTATTAAAAATATATTTATTTTAGAAGCATGTTGTCTAATTATTTAAGAATTATAATCTTTTTATATATGAAACCACTCATACCATGAAAAATAATTAATTTAAATTTGTTAAATCACAATATTTATTCTCTAATTTTTTTTAATTTTTAGTTTTAAAAATGAAGAAAAAAAGTAATAAAAATGTGATATAATAAGTATAGTATTAATTTATTATTAAATCTTGCACTGAACCTACAAATAAATAATTAGTAAACCCCGTAATTAATTACACCTATTTAAATAAATCAATAAATATTTTTTTATTTTGATGTTTTTATTATAATTATATCATAAATGTCTCATAAGTATGATGTTAAATAATATCGTTGTTAATACAAAACTAAAATATTTAAAAGATTCAAATATATTTGAATAAAGAAAATTAATTCTGCAATAATTACATAATTTCACAATATTAATTATTAATTATGATAAATTGTGATATTTTTTCTCATCCTGCCTATGAAGAGTGATTTATAGATTGACATCTTCTCATTTATTATATCACAAATATTATGTAAAAATAAAAATAAAAGAGATGTTTGCAATTTTTTTACTAGATGAATGTATCCCGTAAGTAACCATTTAAAAATCAAAAAGATTTGGATAATATTTTATCAACTATATTATTTAAATTTTTGAAATCTCATGTTTATCAACTATATTACGTGAGAAGTAGAATTGCTTTTGGGCGGTCATTATTAATTAGCTGTATATCAACATTAATGTATTTTAAACATAAATAGCAATAAGCACAATCATTTATGCGAAAGATTACTATAAATAGAATATTTTAAAATAGCAAGGCATTTAAAAATGGGACACTTAATTGTAATCTTGAAAATTATTCTAATTATAAAATCTCAATGTTTAAATACTTTTTCAAATTATTTATAAAAAACATTATTTAGTTATAATTATCACTCTAAAACAACATAATAACTATTTTTTAAATTAGTACTATTAGTAATTAATAATAAAGATTAATAATAAGGTTGAAAGAGATGAATTTTAAACCATTCGAATTTATTGAAATTCTGAACCACAACTTTGATGATGGTTTTGCGAAAATTTAATTATAGTATTGTAAATTTAAAATAGAATAATGATTCTATTTATTAACTCATTTTAAATATTTTTTTATACAAAAAATCTCATTTTAAAAATATTTATAATTTACAAATTTTTCTTATAGTAACATTACTATTGTTTTAATATATTAATATATTTTTAAAATAGAATAATCAATCAATTGAATATTTTTAAAATAGAATAATCAATCAATTGAATATTTTTAAAATAGAATAATCAATCAATTCAATATCAATGTTTTGCATAATTTTTATGTTTTGAAGCAATTAAGACTATTCCAATTACAATAATAGTATAATTTTTTCCGTGGGATATGATTTTGTGCCATTAAGTTTTTGTGGGAAATGAAATCAAGTAAAAAACATTAAACATGATAATGTCATTGTTTCTGTACATGATATAACTATCAAATTCAACCTTATTTGTTCACAAATTATTGAGGTCAATCTAAAATAAAAAAATACAGTAAAATAATATGCATTTTGTGCATTCTAAAATCATTTATTCCTACATTAATCTGAAAAATATGCACGGGATACGTGGAAGAATTTTGAAGCTCCTTTACGGGTAGTTGAAGACAAACTGCAAAAAAGAAATCAAATGATTTATAAGATTTCAACAAAATTAAAACATTGGAAACAAAATAAAGTGGTACCATTGTTAAGCTAATATATTAGTATCATCCGCTCTTCAGATTCAGATTCCTAAACGATGCCCGTGATCGCTGTGCCACTTATGTCAACATAAATATCAGAGGCTTCCATTTTCCTTCTGTAAAATTGAAAGAAGCTTAAACCAAATTATAATAAGCATAATTGTAACTTAAGGTAATAAGATGAACCATAATTATTATAAGCATTAATCTAAGAAAAATAAAAAACTAATTCACCATTGAAATGATATTTGAGATAGAGAAGAAATAGCAACACAGATATTAGTAAGAACATAAATCATGTCAAAGTTATTTGCAACCAAACAATTTAAGAAAAACCAATGCGAAGATTATAAGTTATATAATATAATATGA
The DNA here is from genome assembly GCF_029867415.1 of Vicia villosa. NCBI lineage: Eukaryota > Viridiplantae > Streptophyta > Magnoliopsida > Fabales > Fabaceae > Vicia > Vicia villosa. The sequence continues at coordinate 55,275,821 of NC_081186.1, forward strand.
TGATAGTAACAATTACAGATGATACTAAAAAAATGGAAGCAGTGGTTAACCAAGTTTAGAAAAAAATGAAACTCAAATGGCAACAATTTTAACGCAGTATCTCACAATTTGTAGCCACACCAAGATTGAAATTGCAATTTCACATATAGTGTTAAGTAGCCGCATTTGTGATCAACAGATTTGTTGGTAGGATTTTTCGTATTTGAAAGTCTCTTTGAACTCAGCCCCAAAACAATAACGCAAAACTAAAATCAGAAACTAAATCACTTTATAAGCTCGATGAATTAAACTTTAACAGATGAAAAAAAATTAGATCAAACAATTTCCACCTTAGAAAAAAGTGGATTAGGAAAAAAGGATGAAATTCTCTCCTCACTTGACTCTCTCACTCTCCCTATATAAAGTCCTGCTCATACACTCAAAAGGGGAGGAAAATTAGTAAAGAAACTCTGCAAAAATGAAACCAAATAAAACTCTCTCCTCCAAATTCTCCATAAAACCAATGCAAAAAATTCATCACCAACCTATAACCTGATTCACATCGCCACCTTCATACTTTCAAATACCAACACTCCACAACTCCTATAATCATCAAAACGTCCATTAGATCAACCTTCAATCCTCAACATTGATAACTTGCAAAAATCTGAACCGATCACCACGACGATTTCGCACAACTTCATCACCAAACATCTTCACTTAACAACAATCTTCATCAGATCCAAATCCTCTTCCAAAACATGCAAAAAGAACACACATCATACCTTCATCGATTTCAATAATTAGCAAAGCCATAATATCCTTCTTCAAACCGAAACCACAACCACTCGCGCAACAAAATTGCAAAAACTACTTCATGTCCTTCGCCAACTTAATCCAGTGTTTTACACACACATGCAAAACACAATTGGAAACTACAACAACAAACTCAGAGTGCAGCAAGTTCTCAAAACACATCACCTTGTTTTAAACTGAACATTCATTTCATCTCCTTCAACTCGCGATTCTCCATCCTTCACAGCATCAGCGACACCATCACACCATACAAAACGCCAATCCATCTTCGACACTCATTCAGCTACACCTTCGCATCAACTACGCTCAGCAATCTACGCTGAATCGCATCCCCAACCTCCTCGACCTCATCGATCCAATCTTTAATACATGAACTAATAGCGGAAGGAAGAAGATGTAAAGCAGAGGAAGCAGAAGCATAAATAGGGAGATGCATCACCTGGATTTCAATGCTTAATTTATTAATTCCATAATCATGTAATAAAATAGAGGAAGAGGAATAAAGCGTAATAATGAAGGAGCTATTGATTCACGATAAAGAGAAAGACAAGTTGAAGTTTGGACAATTGAAACAGAGGGAGGCAGACAAAATAAGTTTACCTAGGGTTTGTTTTTTGTTGTTTCAAATTAATGTAGAAGAGAACATGGAAGAGAGAGAGAGAGAGAGAGAGAGTGATGGGAAAATAATAGGCGGAAGAAAGAGAATTAGCTTTTTAAAAACATGAAAATGAAGGAAGCATTGAAAGAGTAAAGAATTTGAAAAGCTTTTCTAGAGAATACTAATTGCATTAATCATCTGTATAAGACAAAAAAAAAAGACTTTTTTTATTAACCAAAACATTTAAATGACCTTTGTGTTAGTTCCAAATATAAAATATTGACCAATTAGAAAAAAATGGTTATATAAATATTAATTAATATTATAATTATAATTATAAGTATTGTTAAATATAGAAACATTTCTACAAATAGCAATTATATAAGTAGTATAAGCTCTAAAAATTTGACATTTGGCAAACTTGCCAAAAAAACTCATCTTGCTTTTTTTCTATTGTATGATAACAAAATGAGAACATTGTTTGCGCAACGATATGACATTGACTAAAAATTTCTTATTTTGACTTTCTAAAACATGAATATATTTACGGTGAATTTCATTTTTTTAACTTTATACAAAATAAAAATATTGACTATGAGATTCTTTAAGTCAAATCTATATCTGAAATTTGAACAAAGTTAAATATTATGATAACAAATTATAAGAATAATTTATCATTATCTTGAAAATAAAATATACAAAATAATTTTATTATGATGGTTAAAATTTTTGATTCACATATACTCTATATACTCTAGGATAATTTCATTGGGCTCGAGACAAGTGAAGCTCATAGCCCAAAGAAGTTGAGAAAGGTCTATTGAAGTATCGAGTTGATTCGACCTTGAATTCCTCGACTGTAACTTGAGTTGTCTGATCTCAATCCATGCCTATCACTTAGCCATCTATCCATCTTACGTGGAAAAAGATGGTTTATAAGAGAAAGCTATTTTGGTCTCTTAGTAAAAGAGGAAATTGTCCCTCTAAATTAGGAGTACTACAATAAATAACACTTTTTATGACAAATATTTCACCCCGAACATGCTAAAAATCAAGAGTATAGGTCATTAGAGCGTCATGTTTGATTAAAAAAAATTAAACAACCTTTTCCTCAATTTTAAGAAAACCGAGGTAACGTATCTATAAGTGAGCGTCATATTTAGTCAATAAAAAAATGCAATAATGGGAAAGGAAATATTTTATTGATAATCAATTACGGATTTAAAAAAATAGGACAATAGATAACCATTCCACATATTCAAACTTCAGACTCCACTTAACTTCAATAGTATCCCCTATTGACTATCTCTAAATGGGAGAAAAGTTCAAAATGAACTCTTCCATATGGTATGAGGAAAGTTATTTCCTCCTGAGAGATGCTTATCATTTCCTTTAAGAAGTTAAAAATGGTAAAAGGAAGATTTACTCTTACGTTGTAGGTAAGGAATTACAAAAGATGTTTGTCATGTCAAGTAAGTGTTTACAGTTGTTTCTCTATTAGACGAAGAATTGACACTAGAAGTTGATACCAAACTCTTGCAATTTGAAGTAGAGTAGCCGAATTGGTGAGCTTATCGTTGTTGGCATAAATTAGGAAAAGATGGGTTGAGTAGACATTGTTGGATTTATAATTTTCAACATAACTACCTTTCTCTTCATAGTTTATTGTATGAGCAATAAATGATGGAGTAATGGTGATAGGAGAGTCATTAAGATAAGACTGGATTGACGTAGCATCATGACCAGATGGCACAACGGAGGAATTTAACGAGAACTCTTTAAATAGATAAGTGTAAAGGGATCCATTGAAGAATGTCAAAGTAACCATTCAATTCTTATTTAGAAATATTTTTCCTTAGAAAAAAACATTTTGTTAGAACAAGATTGAGAATCTATGTTCAGAATCTTGTTTTGATGATAACAAGCATATATTTTGTGACAAACAATTTTATTATTAATGGTTTCAATTAGTATGCAGATATTATGCTTATACAGGATTCACCAGAAAAAGAGCACAATGAATACACTAGAAACAGGCTCAGATATGAAAGAATACATGAAGAATCAAACATTCAGAAGATTAATAAAATCAAAGACATCAGTCGTCAGATGTTCTGATCCAGAACACATCAAACAACCAAATTTAGCCGATCAAGAAGCAAACAAGCAAAGATGGAAAATAAGCGTATACATAAAGAGTACGCAACAAGAACAATATTACAGGAAGCTTTTGCATTATCAGAAGATCATGCAAGAAAAAAGATCAAAAGTTCTGAAGTTAGAAGTTCTGAAGACACAACGCTGTGACATGCAAGATACAAACATTAACAGAAGTCACTTGTGAACCAATGAAGAATCTATAGCTCAGCATACAGATTAAATAAAATACAAAGGGCATGAATCAAAGGGAAATTCGTTAAAAACATCACCACATGAAAAACGGCTACAACATTTAATAAGAACAACTCCCAAGGTTAAAAGAAGAAGCAAGCCACATGCAGCGCGTTGAAAAAAGACATGCTTAACAAAAGAAGCACGCCATCAACTGCAATCATCATATTGAGGATAAGGTTCTGCCGAGAACAACACTTGTCACAAAAGGCTCAATCTATACTAAGCATTAAAAGAAACGTTCAAACAAATCTCTACGACTAGATTCCAACAGTAACATACCAAGCTCTATACATAGATCAAAATTTCAAACTTGAATGTATACGCCCATGTGAAACAACTGGATCAAAATCATCAAATAAAATCAGTGAAGTTGCCATCGATTTTTTATTTATCCTACAAAACGGGAAAGGAAAACATCGAGTAAAACCTAAATGGGAAACAAGCAAAGGTCTTACGACCAAGAGAAAGGGTAAGGGTGTCGGTTACACAAGAAGAAGGGGTTAGCACTCCTCACGTCCATCGTACTCGACGCGATCCGCTCTTGTTAGTATAAATCTAAGGGTGTTATCTAAAAGTCTAACCTAAAATATAAAGGGAAACTCACGAAAAAGATAGAGAAAAGAAACACAGGAAAACGAAAGAAATATATACAAGATTGTGCTCGTTCAGGCCCGCGACCTAATGTCTACGTATCTCGATTAAGGAATTAGAGCAGCTGTAGTTCGGCCCAAAAGATTTTGTGTGTCTGTGTGTGTGTGATGTTAAACGTTGCATTCCACTGTTGCTCGAACTTTGTAGACTTACATAATTGTCATGGAACGGAGTTAACATGTGCATAAAAGAAAATAGAACAAAACATTTTGAAAGGAAAAGAAAACATAAAAAAAATAAATATATACAAATGTAAGCTAAAAAGAAAATAAACAAGTTAACCATTTAATCAATTAATTAAAAATTGATTAAATTAATTAACCAAAACTAAGAAAAAATCAATTAATAAATTAATCGATTTTACTTATTAGAGATCAACTGATTAAATCAATATTTAACTTATTGTTTAAAAGATTAAAGTGTGAAATAAAATCAAATAGGAGAAAATAAAATATTTTTTTGAATTTTTAATATGAAAATAAAATCGAAATCTACGAGCATGTTTTTTGTATTGTTTGAAATAAAACAAAACACAAAAAAAAAATTAGAAACAAATAACAACAAAATAAAAATTGGCTAAAAATGAAATAAAGAGGTGCATATAGAAACAGGGGTCTAGCGAATGTCAAGGGGAGGATGGGCTGCCTTGTGCAGGCCCATCAATTAAGTCCAAAATGATCAGGATGGCTGCGTTCAGAAATTGGTGGGTGTAAAGAGGAAAACGCACGGGGTTGGTAATAGAAAATGAGAATGGGCCTTTAACTGCCTTAATCCAAGATCATCAATCAGCCAGGAGTGGGATTTGCACTAGCAATAAGGTGTGGAAAGGAGAAAAACGAGTGGGCTTTGATGTAGGGGAGAATGGATCGGGTAAGGCCCAAATGCCATTGTGATGGGAACGAAAGAAACCTAAAGATGATAGCCGCACAACCTTCACTTCTTCCTTATCTCACTTCACGATAACTCTGCATTCCTCCCCTGTTCCTCTCAAACATCTATTCTTCACACACAATTTCTCCATGTCCTAATCTCTCTATCAGCCTTTACACGATATGCTTCTGCCTGTGTGCTCTCATAAAGCTCACGGTCTCTCCACTAGGAACATAACAACAAATATCATTTCTCTCTCTATTAGTTCTCAGAACTCAAACAACGGTGAAACTCTCTCTCACTCGGTTTACACGGTTACACTATGGTTCTTAGTCCAAAATAAAATGATTCAAACATTCTATATCACAACAACAATCTAAAGTAATAAACGTCAACGAAGCAACACACAACAATGGCAGCCTAGCGTTTAAAACAATATGAGGGAAGTTACAGGGTCGGAGCAAGTCCGACGATTCTCCGTTACCGACGAGGAACAAGAAAACCAAAAGTAAGACTTGTGCTGCTTCCTCTTCTTTTCCGAAAATAAATAGGAAGTTTTATGGTGGCTAAAGTATGATTACTGTGTTTCAGACGCTGGTGAACCGATGGTGTCGCCGCTTAGTGTAGGTTGTATATTTTATGCAAATTGATTTGTTGACGATGATGTGATGCGTCAAAAATGGATGGTCGGTGAAGATTTGATGAAACTGAAGCAGGCGCGTCGGAGCGTAATTGGATGTTGTAGATGTTGTTGTTGTTCGCAGACCTGATGATGGATCGATAACTGGAGTTTGTGTTCAAGTAAAATGAAGGTTGAAGGTTTGAATTGTGTATGCAGGTTGAAGAATGACCCAATGCCTTGGAGTAAACTCCATGAAATTCCAGACAAACAAACATAATACAATTAAAGTATCAAGAACTCATATGAAACTCCAAAGTGTTGGGGTCAAGATCCTAATTATAAATCCATAGGTCAATCCTCCAAGCTAAGGGTAAGGTAGCCAAAGTCAAAGTCCACATTAAGTCTTTTATAATTCAAGTTAATTGTTAGTATTTTAAGCACAAAATAAAAGTATGGTCCAAATGGACAAAAAGAAAAGTGCATAGACATAAACATGATAAAGAATGATAGTTGTTAATATAAAGCATAAAGCATAAAAATAAAGAATACAATAAAAGAAGCATAAAAATAAAAGATAGAAGTTAATTGTTAGAAATTAGTAGTTAGTAGTTAGCTTAAATAATCAATAATGGATGACCAATGAACTTAGGTAAATATGTGTATTCACCAATTATATATAATCAAATGTTGATTGTCCTAAAATATGAAAAACAAACAAAATACTGGTAGACAAATAGTATGTGTATTCACCAATTATATGTTTTTTTTTCTCCCTAAATTCATAAAATAAATTATACTTAATTGACTTAATCAATTTTCATAAAAAAAAATGATATTGTCATCTTCAAATTTAATTTCGCCATTTATAAATTTATGGTATTAGTTTTTTTCTTCATATTAAAACACAACATAAAATATTAATTTTTTTTTAGTTTATAACTTAAACTCATTTGCATTTTTAGGTCTTTTACAAAAAATATATTTATTTTATAGTAAAATAGCACAATTTTAAAAAATATAATCTATTTTATTTGATTTGCATATGTCTAAAATTAAATAAAATATATCATAAATATTAAATAATTTATTTTAATTTTATACAAATAAGATAATTAATTCTAATAGAGATAAAATATACACTCTCTTGTCTATAATAATTTTGTGTGTGCAATTTTTAAGTCTTTTAGCAATAATATAGTTATCTTATAATCAACAATGTAATTATTTATTAAAATATATTTATCTTAGAAGCATGTTGTCTAATTATTTAAGAATTATAATCTTTTTATATATGAAACCACTCATACCATGGAAATTAATTAATTTAAATTTATTAAATCACAATATTTATTCTCTATTTTTATTAATTTTTAGTTTTAAAAATGAAGAAAAAAAGTAATAAAAATGTGATATAATAAGTATAGTATTATTTTATTATTAAATCTTGCACTGAACCTACAAATAAATAATTAGTAAACCCCGTAATTAATTACACCTATTTAAATAATTCAATAAATATTTTTTTTATTTTGATGTTTTTATTATAATTAATGAAAAGAAAATATCAGATCTAATGCAATGCGACACACCATAAGAAGATGCGCTCATCAATGCATGCCATCAGACCTTTTCATTAATGCGCTGACAAGATCTCAGTATAGGGCGTATCATGAACTTTAGTCAAAACGAGTGCAACATGATTTAAAAAGTCAAGTCAATGAAAACATTTCAAAAGACGCGCTATAATTGGCTGGATGAGGACACCTCATCATCTTCAACCTCAAGCTTCAAAAATCTCAAGGAATTTGGAGAAAAATGAAGATCAACCAAAGTGTAAAACTCATTGTGGCATCATTTGACTTGTCTCATCAAGACGATCTCAGCCGTATCCTCGCGAAGAATTTATTTGGGATACATCTTACTAAATTTGGAAAAAAACCATAGAAATCAAAAAAAGTAAAACCACTATGAAATGCTTAAAACTCAACCAAATCCAAAAGCAGAAGAAGCTTCAACTTTAGGGAGATTTAGTCATAGTTTTGATTGTTAATTCAGTAGTTAATTGTATTACATGACCGATTTAGTGACGTTCAAATTTTATGAACATGATATTAAAACTCAATTGTTATAGTGATTGAAATTTTTTAATCACTAATTCAATAACTACAAGCAAATTTTCTTTAGTGGGGAGACATTCTGTTTATAAAATCCTTTTTCAATGAATATTATATTTTCTTGCTCCCGAAAACACTCATCTATTTTTCTTTAATAAAGCAAGGATACCTAATTAGACCCAAAAAACAAAGCTAGTAGGGCTATCACTATTCCTTATCATGGATCAAGAAAGGTTTCCTAATCGCAGGATCGAGATGACCACAATCCCTCGAGTCACATATGGTTTAATGAGGGACAAAAGTTCATTTTTTTTTTAAATCTTGCCAACTGTCTTTTTCGATTCCATAATTAATTTCTGCAGCAATACATGTTTAGTAAATTTAATTCACATAATATTATTTATATTCAAACATTCGAAGACAAAGAAATCCCACATAAAGAGTATTTATATTCAAACATTCAAAGACATACAAATCCCAAAGGTAACGGTGAAAATAACTCTTAATTTATTAGGAGGAGTCTCTATTATTTATTTTAATGAAAAGATAAAGAAAACATAATGATAGCTATTTTTTTGGTGGATCATATAACTTATCGCCACATTTGCATTTCCATATTTCCGCATCTGGTGACACTGGCACAAGGATAGGATTGCAAGGACTACAATTGCCACAACTGTCTTGGCAGCTTGGAGGTTGTGACCCAATTTTACTAAAAACCTTTCTTGACAATAAACCCTTGAACTCATTGGATTTGATTTGCGGCACAAGCTTCTCTTCAATTTTCTCAATATGCTAAAATAAACATGACAGTTAACTATAAATTATTAATAAGTCAATACAACTACAATAATCATTTTTATCAAATGTACTACAAAATTTTTTATTTACAAATATTAGGAATTTAGTATAGTTTAATAATAGTAATTTATGTTTTAACAATTTTTTAAAAAACTAGATTGAATCGGCTGGTTGAACCTGTTCAACCTTGAACCTGTTCAACCTTGAACCTGTTCAACCTTGAACCTGTTCAACCTTGAACCTGTTCAACCTTGAACCGTTATCTAGTCTGATTCAGTTTAAACCAACAAGTCATTATGTCTATAAAATTGGAATAAAATCGTTTTAATCGCAAGAAACTAATATAACCTTAAAACCGAGACCGGTGTTTCTGAATCAAACGGTTCAAAAAATAAAAAAAAAATTAATTTTTTACTTCTCTTGTTTTCTTTGTTTAACTCTAAAAATAATTGATTATAACAAACATTCAAAATTGAAAGGATGGAAAATAAAATATATAATTGAAAGACGAGAAGATAATGCAAATGTAAACTGAAAAGAAGAAATATTGTAGTGTTTGTTGGACATGAGATAAGTGATGGTTGGTCTTGGAAGAGATGAAAAAAATTATACTGATAAAGAACTTGTGCCTTTGAGTGAAGGAATTAAGACAATATATAAATATTGATCCTAAACTAGTTTTTTATTTGTTATCGCGCCTTACATTTCATTCTTCTTCTATTATAAGCTTGTTTATTAGTACTACATTTATTATTTGAGAATTTTATTTTATATATAATTATAAAAATTAATTTTATTAATTAAGACATTTAGTAATATATTTATTTTATCTTTTTAGTTAAATAAAATATATGGTTTAACCACAGTTAAATCGATTGAACCTTGCCCCATATATTTTAACAATTCATTCTCCGATTCGGTTTTTAAAACATTGGTTTTAACTTCAAACAAATATCAAATAATAATAAAGATTATAAATATTAAAAAAACATATAAATAGTATTAAGGAGGATGATGCTATACCTGAATATCTATCTCATTTTTTAAAGTCATGGAACGTCTATCTTCTACAATATAAAATATTAGGTGTTAATAAAATGAAGATGTAATATAAATATAATATTTAATAAATAAATGTATAATTTGTTAGTAAACTCAGAAATCAATATAAAATGAATTTTTTTAATATTTTTTAATGCATAACCACCATTCATAAATTTAATTTTTAGGATAATTAAATTAAAAACAGAATATTAAAGAAAAAATTAATGATTATAATTGAAACAATATAAAATATATTTATACTTTAATCTTTAATTTTTTTAAGATAAAGAGAAATATATTAAAAAAAGAAGAGGATACAAAAAGGAGAAAAAAAAAAGGGTCCCTTAGTTACAAAGCCTAATCCTAGGGATGCCCTCTTTGTCCATCAAAAATTGCCTATATAAGTCAAAATGTAAACAAGAAAACCAAGTGAAGTGCTTATAAAGCAAACCAAGGTTAGCCATAAAATCGGCACAAAAATTGGCCTCACGGTAGATGTGCGTGATCATGAAGTTTAAAAATAATGTTTAATTAAAAATAGCATTATTAGTTAAGAAGAAATGGAGAAGTACAATATCAAAGAATTGATACCTCTTGATGTAATGGATGAGGCAATGATAGAACTAAACATCACTGACAACAAGAAAAATGTTACAAAATAATTTTGGGTTTTGTTCATTAACATTGTAAAATTGTAAAAGTACTAAACACTACTCTTTTTTTGTTGTTGAAAAAACGGAATCACTACATTTATATATGATAACATTATGTTACTAGTATTTATACTCGGAGGCACAGACAAAAGGACAAGGGGCGCTCAGAGATGGTTTATTTATTAATTAATAAATAAAATTTATTAGCAAAATTGAATAACAAATAAATAAAATAAAAAAAATAAAAAACAAAACTATACTACGAAAGGATTTAATTTTAACTAATTATTTTCAAAATTTTATTAAATAAAAAAACAAATAATCTAAAAAGGATTTAATATTTATTTTTTTTCAAATTATTTTATATCAAAATAATGAAAAACAAATTTAAACAAAAAGAACAAAATCGTCCATACTAAAAAATAATTATTTTGACTATTTATTATTTAATTAATGAATATCCACAGCTCGCTACCTCCATGACTTTAATTTTTTTATTAACATCGCATTTATTTAGCTTAAAAAATAAAGACCAAATCAAAAGCCACATTTATTATTTTATTAAATTCTAACATTTTCCTATTTTAATTTTAACTTTAATTTTGTTGTCTATAACTATTATATTATTAAACAATAGAGTTATTAGTAATATTGTTTATTATTATCTACTACTGTGTCTACAAAAATTACATTAATGGATAGTTGCTTAATCAACCTAGTTAATCTGTGTATTCAATAATGATATCACTTGTGTGTTTCAATTTTTTGAAATAGAGAGACGGTGTGAGTTTCAATATATGTGAAAAAATAAAATATGAAAAACAAACAAAATACTGGTAGACAAATAGTATGTGTATTCACCAATTATATGTTTTTTTTTCTCCCTAAATTCATAAAATAAATTATACTTAATTGACTTAATCAATTTTCATAAAAAAAAATGATATTGTCATCTTCAAATTTAATTTCACCATTTATAAATCTATGGTATTAGTTTTTTTCTTCATATTAAAACACAACATAAAATATTAATTTTTTTTTAGTTTATAACTTAAACTCATTTGCATTTTTAGGTCTTTTACAAAAAATATATTTATTTTATAGTAAAATAGCACAATTTTAAAAAATATAATCTATTTTATTTGATTTGCATATGTCTAAAATTAAACAAAATATATCATAAATATTAAATAATTTATTTTAATTTTATACAAATAAGATAATTAATTCTAATAGAGATAAAATATACACTCTCTTATCTATAATAATTTTGTGTGTGCAGTTTTTAAGTCTTTTAGCAATAATATAGTTATCTTATAATCAACAATGTAATTATTTATTAAAATATATTTATCTTAGAAGCATGTTGTCTAATTATTTAAGAATTATAATCTTTTTAAATATGAAACCACTCATACCATGGAAATTAATTAATTTAAATTTATTAAATCACAATATTTATTCTCTATTTTTATTAATTTTTAGTTTTAAAAATGAAGAAAAAAAGTAATAAAAATGTGATATAATAAGTATAGTATTATTTTATTATTAAATCTTGCACTGAACCTACAAATAAATAATTAGTAAACCCCGTAATTAATTACACCTATTTAAATAATATTTTCATAAATATGATGTTAAATAATATCGTTGTTAATACAAAACTAAAATATTTAAAAGATTCAAGTATATTTGAATAAAGAAAATTAATTCTGCAATGATTACATAATTTCACAATATTAATTATTAATTATGATAAATTGTGATATTTTTTCTCATCCTGCCTATGAAGAGTGATTTATAGATTGACATCTTCTCATTTATTATATCACAAATATTATGTAAAAATAAAAATAAAAGAGATGTTTGCAATTTTTTTACTAGATGAATTTATCCCGTACGTAACCATTTAAAAATCAAAAAGATTTGGATAATATTTTATCAACTATATTATTTAAATTTTTGAAATCACATGTTTATCAACTATATTACGTGGGAAGTAGAATTGCTTTTGGGCGGTCATTATCAATTAGCTGTATATCAACATTAATGTATTTTTAACATAAATAACAATAAGTACAATCATTTATGGGAAAAATTACTATAAATAGAATATTTTAAAATAGCAAGGCATTTAAAAATGAGACACTTAATTGTTATCTTGAAAATTATTCTAATTATATAATCTCAATGTTTAAATACTTTTTCAAATTATTTATAAAAAAACATTATTTAGTTATAATTATCACTCTAAAACAACATAATAACTATTTTTTAAATTATTATTATTAGTAATTAATAATAATGATTAATAATAAGGTTGAAAGAGATGAATTTTAAACCATTCTAATTTATTGAAATTCTGAACCACAACTTTGATCATGGTTTTGTGAAAATTTAATTATAGTATTGTAAATTTAAAATAGAATAATGATTCTATTTATTAATTCATTTTAAATATTTTTTTATATAAAAAATCTCATTTTAAAAATATTTATAATTTACAAATTTTGCTTATACTAACATTACTATTGTTTTAATATATTAATATATTTTTAAAATAGAATAATCAATCAATTGAATTTTTTTAAAATAGAATAATCAATCAATTGAATATTTTTAAAATAGAATAATCAATCAATTCCATATCAATGTTTTGCATAATTTTTATGTTTTGAAGAAATTAAGACTATTCCAATTACAATAATAGTATAATTTTTTGCGTGGGATATGATTTACTGCCATTAAGTTTTTGTGGGATATGAAATCAAGTAAAAAACATTAAACATGATAATGTCATTGTTTCTGTACATGATATAACTATAAAATTCAACCATATTTGTTCACAAATTATTGAGGTCAATGTAAAATAAAAAAAGACAGTAAAATAGTATGCATTTTGTGCATTCTAAAACCATTTATTCCTACATTAAACATGATAATGTCATTGTTTTTGTACATGATATAACTATAAAATTCAACCTTATTTGTTCACAAATTATTGAGGTCAATCTAAAATAAAAAAATACAGTAAAATAGTATGCATTTTGTGCATTCTAAAATCATTTATACCTACATTAATCTGAAAAATATGCACGGGATACGTTGAAGAATTTTGAAGCTCCTCTACGGGTAGTTGAAGACAAACTGGAAAAAAGAAATCAAATGATTTATAAGATTTCAACAAAATTAAAACATTGGAAACAAAATAAAAGTGGTACAATTGTTAAGCTAATATATTAGTATCATCCGCTTTTCAGATTCAGATTCCTAAACGATGCCCGTGATCGCTGAGCCACTTAAGTCAACATAAATATCAGAGGCTTCCATTTTCCTTCTGTAAAATTGAAAGAAGCTTAAACGAAATTATAATAAGCATAATTGTAACTTAAGGTGATAAGATGAACCATAATTATTATAAGCATTAATCCAAGAAAAATAAAAAACTAATTCACCATTGAAATGATATTTGAGATAGAGAGGAAATAGCAACACAGATATTAGTAAGAACATAAATCATGTCAAAGTTATTTGCAACTAAACAATTTAAGAAAAACCAATGCCAAGATTATAAGTTATATAATATAATATGATGAGAGTAACAATTACAGATGATACTAAAAAAATGGAAGCAATGGTTAACCAAGTTTAGAAAAAAATGAAACTATGGCAACAATTTTAACGCAGTATCTCATCATTTGTAGCCACACCAAGATTGAAATTGCAATTACACATCTACTGTTAAGTAGCCGCACTTGTGATCAATAGATTTGTTGGTAGGATTTTCATATGTGAAAGTCTCTTTGAACTCAGCCCCAAAACAATAACACAAAACTAAAATCAGAAACTAAATCACTTTATAAGCTCGATGAGTTAAACTTTAACAGATGAAAAAAATTAGATCAAACAATTTCCACCTTAGAAAAAAGTGGATCAGGAAAAAGGGAAGAAATTATCTCCTCACCTGACTCTCTCACTCTCCCTATATAAAGACCTGCTCATACAATCAAAAGGGGAGGAAAATTAGTAAAGAAACTCTGCAAAAATGAAACCAAAGAAAACTCTCTTCTCCAAATTCTCCATAAAACCAATGCAAATAATTCATCACCAACCTATAACCTGATTCACATCGCCACCTTCATACTTTCAAATACCAACACTCCACAACTCCTATAATCATCAATACGTCCATTAGATCAACCTTCAATCCTCAATATTGATAACTTGCAAAAATATGAACCGATCACCACGACGATTTCGCACAACTTCATCACCAAACATCTTCACTTAACAACAATCTTCACCAGATCCAAATCCTCTTCCAAAACATGCAAAAATAACACACATCATACCTTCATCGATTTCAATAATTAGCAAAGCCATAATATCCTTCTTCAAACCGAAACCACAACCACTCGCGCAACAAAATTACAAAAACTACATCATGCGCCTAAAAGGGGGGGGGGGTGAATTAGGTGTTTCAAAGATTTATCCGGTTTTTAGAATACTTGTACTTATTTTTCTGGTTTGGTGTTTGAAGGTTTTTGAATGGTTCTTTTCTTTTCTTGATAATAGAGATGAAAGCGGTAAAAAGCGGAAAAGTAAAGAACACAACGATATATATTGGTTCCCCTCACAATCCGAGAGTACTCCAGTCCCCTTTCAACATGAAAGAGATTTTACTATTGTTAGATCTTTGTACAAGCCTACACCAAGACTCCTCCTACAATCTTCTAACAAAACCACCAAGAACAATCCTCTTGGATTTTCACTAAGTACATTAAGAGAACAATCCTCCATTAATGACTTTCTTGTTTCCAACAATCCTGGACAACAAGAACAACCAACCAAGTAGAACAAGAAAACAATCCTTTCCTTTCTACTAACTTGTTTCCAACAATCCTGGACAACAAGAATTTACAAAACAAATCTGGAAAATATTTGAGTAATAAAGTTGATGAACATATATCAATCTATAAGATTGATATTCTCTTTCAAGCAAGACAATTTACAATGATATAATAGTGCTCAAGTGTTTATGTATGAATGAGAAACTTTTCTAACAATGTGTAGAAAAAGTTTCAATGAAAGTTCAAGTATGAAACACTTGTATGAAAATATATGATAGAAATATATGATAAAAAAGGTGGTAAATTATAATGAAAGAGGTGAGATTTAAATCTAAAGTTTATGGTATTTATATAGGTATTTACACCCTTTAGAAAGAGTATAAAATGATCAAACAATGCAATGTTTAAGGTTTGAAAATATATTCACGTTTGAACATGAAGCAAAGTGAAATAAGGCAATGGTTCAGCAGGTAATCGGTTACCAAAAGCAGGGTAATCGGTTACCCACTCCAACGATCAGATTTTTTGAAATTTTCAACACAGTAACCGATTACTGAAACAAGGGTAATCGGTTACCCATACAAAAACCAGTGGGAATAGTTTCAGTAACCGGTTACTGAAACCAGGGTAACCGGTTACCTCAGCATAAAAGGTGAAAATTCATGTTTTTCAAGGTTGAAAACTTATGCCATGCATATATAAGTTTGGGCATGCATATGTATGAAAGTTTATATGATTTTTGAGCACTAAGGAATATCAATGTAAAAGGATTTAGCTTGTACCATTATGACATGAAGATCAATCAAACAAAGCTAATCTCCATGAAAGTTGCAATCTCGATCCATAGCTAATTTGATCTTTTTGCTCATCCTTTATTGATGTATACTCATGATAGTTGTCTTCATCAAAACATAATGTTGTAGAGGCTTGCCTTCACATTCTCCCCCTTTTTGATGATGACAACCTTTGAAATATGAAGTTCAATGTTCTTATGTGAATGCTCCCCCTAAATTTGATAACTCCCCCTTGATCAAAGCTCTCCCTTGATTTATAGAGAATTTTACTTCTTTGTGGCTGCAAATGTTAGAGACAAGCAAGCATACACATATACACAAATATCTTCTCCCCCTTTGTCATTATCAAAAAGGATGGGAAAAAGATAAATTATTATAAAATAAAATATGAACACAATTAATTCTATACCTATGAGTTTTACCTCATGAGTGACTTCATCAAACATTCATCTTTTGTGAATATTATTTTGAAGCTTTTGTCACAAAGTTGACTTTTGCTTAGAAGATTTTGCTTTAGTCTTTCAACATAAAGTACATCTTCAATTGATATGAAAATTAGTGCTCCAACTTTGTCAATGCCAAGAATTCTTCCTTTAAGGTATTCTCCGTATGTGAAATCACCCTTGGACTTTATAACTAGATTTGAAAGTTAGTTTATGTCTTCCATCAAATGCTTAGAACCACCACTTATCAAAAACACCATAGATTTTAAGTGGTCCTCAAGCAAACCTACAAAACAAATTAAGTTTGATTTGGTACCCAATGTGCTTTGGGTCCATCATAGTTAGTTCCTTTCTTAACCCACACATAATGACCACTTGCCACACTGAAATTTCTTACGTAGCAGGCATTAGGTGTATGAACAACAATACCACAATAAAAATAAGTAGGAACAAAATTGCTTTTATATCTAGGAACATATGGTTTCTTTTTAGGAAACCTTTTAGGATGATGATGAACCTTTTGTGCTTTATATATTTTGTTGAATTGTTCACTTTCCTTCACAAAGATAGTTTTACTAGTACTTGGTTTGTTAGACTTTGCATATCCAAGACCACTTTTATCATTAGGGAATCTTTGTTGCCTAAGGACACCTTCCAACCCAATTTGTCCTTTTTCATACCTTTCAAGGACTCTCTTTAATTGAACAATTTGAAAAGAAAGTGATTTACATTTATTACATATATATTTTTGTTCTATTTTATTAACATATTGTTTCTTTTCAACATCAAAATCTTTCTGCATGGTATCCATTTTCTCTTCAAGAGTTTTGATTTGTTTCTTTTGAGTTGATACGGTTTTATACAAGATTTTGCATTCATTCAATAATTCATTTATAGCATCTTGAACATCATTATCAAAAAGAGAAAATTCATTACTAACCTCATTGTCTTCATCATCAGAATGGTGTGTTGCTACCAATGCAAGATTCACATGTTCTTCATCTGAAGATGAACTTATTTCATTGTCATCCCATGCTACATATGCTTTCTTTGATTTTTTATCCTTATTTTTCTTGAAGTATTTGTTCTTCTTTTCAAGTTTAGGGCATTCACTTTTGACATGTCCTCTTTCTTCACATTCAAAGCATTTAATCTTCCTTGTTGGTGCTTCCTCTTTAATGATCTCCTTTTTCCTTTCTTTTCTTAGAAAATTTTCAAACTTTTTGATAAACTCATTATCTTCTTCACTAGTGGATTCATCCTCTTGATTGCTATCATGATGCTTGACTCTTGTCTTCAAGGCAATATCTTTTGAATCTTTTATTTGAATTTCATGCGTTTCAAGTCTTCCGAGTTCTGTTTCATATTCTTGAAGTTTACCGAACAAGGTTGCAGAAGTCATCTTTGATAGATTCTTTTTCTCGGATATCGCCGTTACTTTCGGTTGCCATTCTCTTGTTAAAGATCTAAGCACCTTTAGATTTAGTTCTTCGGTAGTGAGGGTCTTACCAAGTGCCTTCAAGTGATTTATCAAATGAACGAATCGTTTTTGCAATTCGAGAATAGTTTCTCTAGGCTTCATTCTAAACAGTTCGTATTCTTGACTTAAGGTATTCAATCTTGATCTTTTAACTTCGTGGTACCTTCATGAGTTTCTACAAGAGTATCCCATATTTCCTTTGCTGTTATACATGCTGATACTCGGAAAAATTCATCCATACTAAGAGCACCTTGAAGAAGATTGATAGCCTTTTTGTCAGCAAGAACCTTCTTTCTATCATCATCATTCCATGAAACTTTAAGTTTTGTTGATTCAACACCATCGACAACAGTTGTAAGAACAAAGGGACCATTTTGGACTGCTTCCCATACTTCTTCTCCTTGTGCTTCTAAGTGAGCCTTCATTCGGATTTTCCAAAAGTCAAAGTAATCACCACAAAATAATGGAGGCTTGTTGTTACTACCACCATCTCTAAAAACTGGATTTTGATTTGCGGAAGCCATTCTGGATCTTTAGGAACAGGTTACCTATAACCTGCTCTGATACCAATTGTAAGTTTAAGAGTGCGCCTAAAAGGGGGGAGGTGAATTAGGTGTTTTAAAGATTTATCCGGTTTTTAGAATACTTGTACTTATTTTTCTGGTTTGGTGTTTGAAGGTTTTTGAATGGTTCTTTTCTTTTCTTGATAATAGAGATGAAAGCGGTAAAAAGCGGAAAAGTAAAGAACACAACGATATATACTGGTTCCCCTCACAATCCGAGAGTACTCCAGTCCCCTTTCAACATGAAAGAGATTTTACTATTGTTAAATCTTTGTACAAGGCTACACCAAGACTCCTCCTACAATCTTCTAACAAAACCACCAAGAACAATCCTCTTGGATTTTCACTAAGTACATTAAGAGAACAATCCTCCCTTAATGACTTTCTTGTTTCCAACAATCCTGGACAACAAGAACAACCAACCAAGTAGAACAAGAAAACAATCCTGGACAACAAGAACAACCAACCAAGTAGAACAAGAAAACAATCCTTTCCTTTCTACTAACTTGTATCCAACAATCCTGGACAACAAGAATTTACAAAACAAATCTGGAAAATATTTGAGTAATAAAGTTGATGAACATATATCAATCTATAAGATTGATCTTCTCTTTCAAGCAAGACAATTTACAATGATATAATAGTGCTCAAGTGTTTATGTATGAATGAGAAACTTTTCTAACAATGAGTAGAAAAAGTTTCAATGAAAGTTCAAGTATGAAACACTTGTATGAATATATATGATGAAAATATATGATCAAAAAGGTGGTAAATTGTAATGAAATATGTGAGATTTAAATCTAAAGTTTATGGTATTTATATAGGTATTTACACCCTTTAGAAAGAGTATAAAATGATCAAACAATGCAATGTTTAAGGTTTGAAAATATATTCACGTTTGAACATGAAGCAAAGTGAAATAAGGCAATGGTTCAGCAGGTAATCAGTTACCAAAAGCAGGGTAATCGGTTACCCACTCCAACAATCATATTTTTTGAAATTTTCAACACAGTAACCGATTACTGAAACAAGGGTAATCGGTTACCCATACAAAAACCAGTGGGAATAGTTTCAGTAACCGGTTACTGAAACCAGGGTAACCGGTTACCTCAGCATAAAAGGTGAAAATTCATGTTTTTCAAGGTTGAAAACTTATGCCATGCATATATAAGTTTGGGCATGCATATGTATGAAAGTTTATATGATTTTTGAGCACTAAGGAATATCAATGTAAAAGGATTTAGCTTGTACCATTATGACATGAAGATCAATCAAACAAAGCTAATCTCCATGAAAGTTGCAATCTCGATCCATAGCTAATTTGATCTTTTTGCTCATCCTTTATTGATGTATACTCATGATAGTTGTCTTCATCAAAACATAATGTTGTAGAGGCTTGCCTCCACAATATTTAATCCATATAAAAAATAATAAATCTATCCCTCTATTTTTTTGTGTGTAAATCGAGGGAATATAGATATAAGGGATATCACTTTGATTCCCTATTGCAATATTTAAAGTTTTTTTCATTAATTTCTCACTTGGCATCTTTCTAGCTTAACTTTATTTTAGTTTTTTTTTCCTTTTTTTATTTATTAATTATTAATTCTCAAAATATTTGTTATCAATAAAAAAATGCAATAATAGGAAAGGAAATATTTTATTGATAATCAATTACGGATTTAAAAAAATAGGACAATAGATAACCATTCCACATATTCAAACATCAGACTCCACATATTCACCAATGAACTTAGGTAAATATGTGTATTCACCAATGAACTTAGGACAATTGATATAATCAAAGCCTCTACACAGAAAGCTTTCAAAGTTTTTGAACTAATTTTCAAATAGTCAACCATCCTTGGGCTTGTAAACATAAGTTTAGGCCACAGATGATCATTCTCTGATACGGGACAAAGAAAAAAAAAGGGGAAGAAGTGAATTAGAACCATAATGTCCAGATGGATCTCTTTTTATATTTATGGGATTTCAACTTGATGATTCATCATAGGATTGATAGAATCAAAGCCTCTACACAATGAATTCAAACAAGACTTACACCCACTAATCAAAGAAAAAGAAGAGATGGAAGATAACTTAAACTAACATTAATATCATTCATCTAATATTATGGATTCGATTCTTTCAAACCTAACAACATCCTAGATCCAATGATATTAATGAAGCCAAGTCAAGGTATCATAAAATATTCACAATATCTTACCCAAATTATAAGGAAATAAAACTATAATTTAAAACAAATAAAAGGGATTTTAAAATGGTCTAAAATAAGAAATTATTGATGAAATACTTAAGTGATATATAAACACCAAATAAATTTCTCAATAGACCGTAATAAAATTAGAAAAACTATATATGATTTTTATAAAAAGGTTTCATAATTTTCCGAAACTCAAAAATATTTTAAATTGATTAATTAGTTGGAATTTTGTGATGCAATACATAACTGGTAACATAACATCAAACAAAAATCCAAAAAATTCACCATAGGTCAAACATAAGTTAACAAGTGCTGACAAATTCTTTATAATTTTTGAAAGTCGGAAAATAATTTAAACCAATTAAAATCTACGCAAACAAAGTAAAAATCAAGAAAAATATAAAACCTCAAAATTAAATTCCACAAAAATATTCATTAAATCAGAAAATTATAAAAGAATTTTTTGGGAATTTTTTATTGTGATTTGGTATTTTAAATGAATTAAAGAAACAAAAAGCATTTTAAAAAAAAAAAAAGAAAAGAAAATATCAAATCTAATGCAATGCGACACACCATAAGAAGATGCACTCATCAATGTATGCCATCAGACCTTTTCATTAATGCGCTGACGAGATCTCAGTATAGGGCGTATCATGAACTTTAGTCTAAACGAGTGCAACATGATTTAAAAAGTCAAGTCAATGAAAGCATTTCAAATGACACGCTATAATTGGCTGGATGAGGATACCTCATCATCTTCAACCTCAAGCTTCAAAAATCTCAAGGAATTTGGAGAAAAATGAAGATCAACCAAAGTGTAAAACTCATTGTGGCATCATTTGACTTGTCTCATCAAGACGATCTCAGCCGTATCCTTGCGAAGAATTTATTTGGGATACATCTTACTAAATTTGGAAAAAAACCATAGAATTCACAAAAAGTAAAACCACCATGAAATGCTTAAAACTCAACCAAATTCAAAAGCAGAAGAAGCTTCAACTTTAGGGAGATTTAGTCATAGTTTTGATTGTTAATTCGGTAGTTAATTGTATTACATGACCGATTTAGTGACGTTCAAATTTTATGAACATGATGTTAAAACTCAATGGTTATAGTGATTGAAATTTTTTAATCACTAATTCGATAACAACAAGAAAATTTTCTTTAGTGGGGAGACATTCTGTTTATAAAATCCTTTTTCAATGAATATTATATTTTCTTGCTCCCGTAAACACTCATCTTTTTTTTTCTTTAATATGGCGAGGATACCTAATCAGACCCAAAAAACAAAGCTAGTAGGGCTATCACTATTTCTTATCATGGATCAAGAAAGGTTTCCTAATCGCAGGATCGAGATGACCACAATCCCTCGAGTCACATATGGTTTAATGAGGGACAAAAGTTCATTTTTTTTAAAATCTTGCCAGCTGTCTTTTTCGATTCCATAATTAATTTCTGCAGCAATACATGTTTAGTAAATTTAATTCACATAACATTATTTATATTCAAACATTCGAGGACAAAGAAATCCCACATAAAGAGTATTTATATTCAAACATTCAAAGACATACAAATCCCAAAGGTAACGGTGAAAATAACTCTTAATTTATTAGGAGGAGTCCCTATTATTTATTTTAATGAAAAGATAAATAAAACATAATGATAGCTATTTTTTGGTGGATCATATAACTTATCGCCACATTTGCATTTCCATATTTCCGCATCTGGT
Source organism: Vicia villosa (assembly GCF_029867415.1). NCBI lineage: Eukaryota > Viridiplantae > Streptophyta > Magnoliopsida > Fabales > Fabaceae > Vicia > Vicia villosa. The sequence continues at coordinate 55,298,446 of NC_081186.1, forward strand.
GACACTGGCACAAGGATAGGATTGCAAGGACTACAATTGCCACAACTGTCTTGGCAACTTGGAGGTTGTGACCCAATTTTAATAAAAACCTTTCTTGACAATAAACCCTTGAACTCATTGGATTTGATTTGCGGCACAAGCTTCTCTTCAATTTTCTCAATATGCTAAAATAAACATGACAGTTAACTATAAATTATTATTAAGTCAATACAACTACAATAATTATTTTTATCAAATGTACTACAAAAGTTTTTATTTACAAATATTAGGAATTTAGTATAGTTTAATAATAGTAATTTATGTTTACAAATTTTTTAAAAACTAGATTGAATCGGCTGGTTGAACCTGTTCAACCTTGAACCGTTATCTAGTCTGATTCAGTTTGAACCAACAAGTCATTATGTCTATAAAATTGGAATAAAATCGTTTCAATCGCAAGAAACTAATATAACCTTAAAACCGAGACCGGTGTTTGTGGATCAAACGGTTCAAAAAAAAAATTTACTTCTCTTGTTTTCTTTGTTTAACTCTAAAAATAATTGATTATAACAAACATTTGAAATTGAAAGGATGGAAAATAAAGAATAAAATTGAAAGACTAGAAGATAATGCAAATGTAAACTGAAAAAGAAGAAATATTGTAGTGTTTGTTGGACATGAGATAAGTGACGGTTGGTCTTGGAAGAGATGAAAAAAATTATACTGATAAAGAACTTGTGCCTTTGAGTGAAGGAATTAAGACAATATATAAATATTGATCCTAAACTAGTTTTTTATTTGTTATCGCGCCTTACATTTCATTCTTCTTCTATTATAAGCTTGTTTATTAGTACTACATTTATTATTTGAGAATTTTATTTTATAAATAATTATAAAAATTAATTTTATTAATTAAGACATTTAGTAATATATTTATTTTATCTTTTTAGTTAAATAAAATATATGGCTTAACCACATTTAAATCGATTGAACCTTGACCCATATATTTTAACAATTCAATCTCCGATTCGGTTTTTAAAACATTGGTTTTAACTTGAAACAAATATCAAATAATAATAAAGATTATAAATATTAAAAAAAACATATAAATAGTATTAAGGAGGATGATGCTATACCTGAATATCTATCTCATTTTTTAAAGTCATGGAACGTCTATCTTCTACAATATAAAATATTAGGTGTTAATAAAATGAAGATGTAATATACATATAATATTTAATAAATAAATGTATAATTTGTTGGTAAAATCAGAAATCAATATAAAATGAATTTTTTTAATGTTTTTTAATGCATAACCACCATTCATAAATGTAATTTTTAGGATAATTAAAATAAAAACAGAATATTAAAGAAAAAAATTAACGATTATAATTGAAACAATATAAAATATATTTACACTTTAATCTTTAATTTCTTTTTAAGATAAAGAGAAATATATTAAAAAAGAAGAGGATACAAAAAGGAGAAAAAAAAGGGTCCCTTAGTTACAAAGCCTAATCCTAGGGATGCCCTCTTTGTCCATCAAAAATTGCCTATATAAGTCAAAATGTGAACAAGAAAACCAAGTGAAGTGCTTATAAAGCAAACCAAGGTTAGCCATAAAATCGGCACAAAAATTGGCCTCACGGTAGATGTGCGTGATAATGAAGTTTAAAAATAATGTTTAATTAAAAATAGCATTATTAGTTAAGAAGAAATGGAGAAGTATAATATCAAAGAATTGATACCTCTTGATGTAATGGATGAGGCAATGATAGAACTAAACATCACTAACAACAAAGAAAAATGTTACAAAATAAAGCTGGGTTTTGTTCATTAACATTGTAAAAGTACTAAACACTACTCTTTTTTTGTTGTTGAAAAAACGGAATCACTACATTTATATATGATAACATTATGTTACTTGTATTTATACTCGTGCGAGGCACAGACAAAAGGACAAGAGGCGCTCAGGGATGGTTTATTTATTAATCAATAAATAAAATTTATTAGCAAAATTGAATAACAAATAAATAAAATTAAAAAAAACTATATTACGAAAGGATTTAATTTTAACTAATTTTTTTTAAAATTTTATTAAATAAAAAAACAAATAATCTAAAAAGGATTTAATATTTATTTTATTTAAAATTATTTTATATCAAAATAATGAAAAACAAATTTAACCAAAAAAGAACAAAATCGTCCATAGTAAAAAATAATTATTTTGACTATTTATTATTTAATTAATGAATATCCACAGCTCGCTACCTCCATGACTTCAATTTTTTATTAACGTCGCATTTATTTAGCTTAAAAAATAAAGACTAAATCTAGGGGTGGCAAAACGGGTCAGGCCCGCCGGGGCGGTCCGTTTGACCCGCCATTTTGGGCGGGCTGGGCTGAGGTTTTCGGCTCGGTACCTTAAGTAGGCCCGCCCCGCCTAACCCGCTTAAAAAACCGGGCCGAGGCGGGGCGGGGCGGGTTTTGCCCGCGGGCTTTTTGTTAAAAAGATTATTTTTTATTTAAAATTAAAACAACTTTAACTATAAAAATAACACTCTTCTCTTAGAATTATATTGATTGAATTGTATTCTAAATTGTTATACATACAAATTGAATTATAATTGTAACGTTCTTTCTATAACTTTCTAATACATGTGTTGATTGGAAAAACTTGAAATAAAAGAAAAGTTGTATAACATGCATAATTATTACGTTGTTAATACATTAGTTCACATGTTTTCTTTATAAATAGATGTTGATTTTAAGAAAAGGAGGAATTTGATGAGTCTATAAGTGTGACAAATTTTAGATTTAACTATTAAGGAATCGGTTAATATAAAAGTTTATATGAAGTAATTAGTGAGAAAGTTAGGTGTTGATATTCTATGCAGTACTATTTTATGCACCGTGATGTATTATGCGGTGTAATTGTTATCCCTGTCTATTTTATGTAAATGCTTAATTGAGTTTTTTAGTAGTTAGTTTTTAAATAAGATTAAAGTGATATGTATTATTTATTTATTTTGATACGCTTTTTTATTGTGGTTGAGTTTATTTCGTTATTTTTTTGTTATAATTGATCTTTATTTGTTTTATTTTTTGAACTGATTGGACTTAAGATATGTTGAAGTTTTATTGTGCGTTTTTTAAAAATATATTTTATCAACCTTTTTGGTTATAATTAATTTTTTTGTAAATTATGTGGTAAATCAAATTATAAAATAAATAAATAAATAAAAATTGGCGGGCCGGCCCGCCAACCCGCCAACTCGTTAGTAAACGGAGCGGGCATGACTTTTGAGCTCGGACACCTAAGTAGGCCCGCCTCGCCCCACCCCGCTTTTGGACGGGCTTAAATGGGGCGGGCCTAAACGGGGCGAGCCGCCCACTTTGCCACCCCTAACTAAATCAAAAGCCACATTTATTATTTTATTAATGTAATACCCAGTATTATAATTGTCCAATTACCAATTCTAAATTAAACCGAGATGAGTAATGGATAAATATGATACACATCCTTACTAATAGGTTTACCACTTAAACCATGTCAATTAGTGAGAATGAGGGTATTATGGACATTTCCCACTTAAATGAGAATTAAGACTTGTTTGGTTTTTTTCTTCATGACCCTAACCATTTGAACACAAAACCAGAATTTTGGAAAGAATAGAAGAAGAAGAAGAAGGAAACGTGGAAGGGGGAGGAAGAGAGAAAAGCTCCATTTTTGCATGCAATAGAATCTGTCCAAGCTCTATCTCCATCATCATCTCCATCTTGCTACAGCTTCATCATGTCATACCCTAATTTTTGACCCCCCTGAGATGACATATCTTCAGGATTTTCATCAGGTCAAAACATGTACCCAGAGCAGTCATTTCTTCATCTGGCATTTAATCGAGGATGTTCAAAAACAAGAAAACTCAGGCAAAGGATCAATCAGTAGAAGGATTAGTCTCTAACACAATCATAGGACTCAAAAGCTCCATTTTTTTCACCTATGATTGATTAGACATCCAGTCATCTGAGTACAGGTTTACTCAGGTTACCAGACTAGAGTTTTTGAGCCTATCAAGGACTAAAATCAGGGATTACCTTTGGGAAACCCTAAAAAGCCCCAGGGGATCATTCAAAGACATCAATCATCTTCAAATAGCTCATATGACAAGATCCACTGGACATCACACCTCAATTCAAAGTCCACAGTCACCAATTTCATCTGGTCGACAATTAGGGTTTTTGACCTAATTCATCTGGATAGTTGACTTTTAATCAGGGCATGGATCCAAAACTCAAGACATGATTCAAGAGCCCATCCTACCTCAATATAACCCATTTACATCACTCATTTGAGGAGAATATCTTGATTCTACACAAAAGTCCAAAATCTCACTTTATTTGGAAAAAGTCAACTGTATGGGATCACCTTTGACTTTTAAGATTTTTGGTCAAACCATGACTTTCAAAGATCAATATCATCAATATATGGATATTAAAGTCATTTGACCAAAGAATTTCAAGAAGAATCATCAAGGAGCGAAAAGTTGGGAATTAGGGTTTTTGAGGGCATTGTGGGAACTCAAAATTTCACCTACACAACTCAAAAAACTTCCAACATGAAAGTTGTAGATCTTGCAAAATAAAACAACATCTTACATTGGAACTTTTTTCAAAAGATCAACCATTTAAGAGTTTTGAAATTTTGAAGCTTTAGGTTATAAAAACTTAGAAATTTTTCTAAGTGTTTTTAACCTAGTTTTCTTCCAACTTTGGCCTCATTTTTCACAAATTTGCCAAAGGATTTTGAAGAAACCATAAACTAATGATTTGAAGTAGATGTTTAGGGCTTTCCAAATTGTGTTCAACCTTCTCCAAATTCATTTTGAGCTAAGAGTTATGCTTGTTCAAAGTTGGCCTCATGAAGTGAAATTATAGGTCATGCCTCATTTTTGAACTTTGAAATTTTGTGCACATGACCTAACTTATGGATGCTACACGACCCATACCACATCTGAAAACATGCCATGCATTCATTTTCACCATAGCATAAGAATTGAGGAAGATTCCCAAAACAAGAACATGTGATTATGTAATGATTACATTTGGGAATTTATGGCAAATTGATGAATCACCCAAGGAATCTTCTCACCAACCAATTAGAGCTCATTTCTGTCTCAGAATTGTCCCCTAAGATCAAGCAAAATCGAGGGCTAGGGGATTGATCAAATGGAATCAAAATTCTCATCATTGCATAAGAGATATTTGCAAACTTCCTTCATGGCCAAGAAAACCAAATCAACCTCACTAAGCAAGCTCACTCCTCTGCAACTATACTGAACCATTTGCCTATAAATAGGAGAGCATACCTCAGTAGAAAAACACACCAAAGCAACAGAATTCTTGCTTTCTCTTTTCTTTCTTCATACTTAGTTTTTTCAAAGGTCCTTTGGCAAGAAGACTCAGATTCTTCAAACCAAAGCCCTCTCTTTGAAAGTAAGTATTCAAACACATTGAGGGAGGCATTTAGAGGTGATCCAAACCTCTGGAACACTTCTGGGCGTGGAGAATCATCATCTTCACCTCTCATTTGGAGCACTTGCAGTTGGAGGACCACAAAACAATTCAGGAGGTTCCAAGCAAGGTTAAGCATCCAGGCACATTCCTTAGAGTATAGTGAAGCTATTCAGATGGTCGCAGCTCATCTGTAACTGCAGATTCATCATCCTCCATGTTCACTTGAAGCTCAAATCGAAGGAGTCGAGTAGAGCAATTCAGAAGGTTTGAGGTCACAACAAGCATCCAGTTAGCATCACTGAGTCCCAAGGAAGCTTTTAGGATCATTCATACAAACCCAGGTGCTCTCCAACATCCTCACGATCTTCATTTTGAGAGGTATGTTTTTGAACTCCATCTCTTTAATTTAAGTACTCTTTGTGATAAAGCTCGATTCTATCTTGTTCAGCATCATCAGAGGATTGAAAATCCTCTATCATCATTCATTTATCTTTCAGTATAGTCATTTAATTTGATTTTCAAATTTTAGGGTTCTTCACGTTTTCTAGTAAATTAGTTAGATGTAGTTAATATAAATCCATATTAGTTACATATCTGGAATCGTGAATGAATTTAGAGCAAGTTTGGTCTTTACATCTTTGCGAATGGTTGAGAGTTGAGAGAGTTCAGAATTTCAACATTTGAGAGCTTGAGGAAGAAGATGACAATGGTGGTGGCGCGCAAATTTCAAATCCCAGGGCAGAGTTTATTTTATATTTAATGATATGCGTTTCATAAACGAATGAATAACTTGCCCCAGTGGCCACACATGCGCTCTTAGTCTCCTCATGCCCAAGGTTTGGGGTTCAAATCCCCCTCGCCCCAGACCTTTTGATTTTATTTTCTTTTTTTGTTCTATACACTTGAATAACATATGTATTGCATTGGAGTCATTCCTTTGACACCAAGCGCGCGTTGGCTCAGTGGTGTTGTTTTGGGACTGGTAACATAAAGGGCGTGTGTTCAAACCATGGTGAGACCAAAACATTATTTTTACCACTAATTTCCTTCATTTTTCTCACAACTTCACACAATTAATTCACCTATCAAATTAAATCATTTTCACTTCATTTTTCACACAATTTTTATTTAATATATCTATTTTGTGAATAATCAAAAAAATCATAAAAATATTATTTATTTCATATATTTTAATTAGGTTTAAAATAGTATGTTTTAAGTATTTTCTTAAATACTTTAGAAATATATATATTCATTTTGTTTTAACCTAATTATCTTGTAAATAATTTTATGATAAAACCCTAATCATTTAGGTCTTAATTAGGTCTAGATTTTATCTTTACCTTGATTAAGTTGACTTCTGTCAATTTGCAAAACTGTTTTCAATCTCCGATTAAACAGACGATTAAGGTTTTCAAACGGCAAAACCTTATATCATTTCAATCTTTTCTTTCCAACTGTTTTTTATAACAGTAAATCATTTTCAAATGGGCCTCTATTAGAGTGTAAGACCCAACACCTTCTTTCTTTTCATAGTTTGTTTTTTCAAAACTGTATTTACAAAATCTCCTTTCTGTTTTCAAAACATTCTTCTGGTATTTGAAGGGCATTATTCCCGGTGAAACTCTTCAGATACCTATGTGACCTTTGTCCATCTTCACTTCTTCTGTTTTCAAAACCCTTAACTGTTTATCATAAATATTCAACTGTTATCAAAACAACAAAAATTACTCGTAAGGCTTTGTACATACTTCTCCAAAGGCCTCCACTCCATCCAGGTTAGGCTTTACAAGCTTTCAATTTACAGTCTTTGTTTAAATTACTGTCAAATATAAACTGTACATATATTTGTTTAGAACTACGTTTGAGTGTAAACCCTAGGACAGTTAAACTATATATATATATATATATATATTATAGGAATATGGCCTAGGATTGAGAATGTCTTCCCGGTGAAGGCTCTTTCCTAATTAGAGATCTGTAGTTCAAACCCCCAAGATGAATTATTCCCGGTGAAACATCTTGGCAAAAACCTTAGAACCCAAAATAGGACACATCCACCCAAAGAGGAATTATTCCCGGTGAAACCTCTTACCCATTTGCTTAGAGCCAAAATAAGTTCAAAACCACATAGCTTTCTCTTGTGCTATAACAAGGACCCTCAATTAGCCTCCTCTTGGGCTTTGTACAAGGACCCACAGGCTTCTTAAAAGCATTTCCAGCTTCCTCTTGAGCTTGTATACAAGGACCCATCAGGTTTCTTATAAACATAGGAACAGGTCTTTAGTCACCTTTTAGCCTACCCTGGTGAGTTTCTTCCAATTAAAACCAGACTTTAAACAAGCTAAGTTTTGTCTCAATTTTACATTGAGTACACCTTTTGGAATGAGAGACATGGACAGTCTCTGTCACCCTTATCTTCATCAATTTTCCTTAGCAGAGTTTAGGATCCATGTTTGCTTATCCCCAGCAAGAGTCAGCCTTAATCTTGGGCTTTAAAACAAGAAGTCTCCACTAGAAAATCATTCTTCCATTTCAACAAAAACCCCTGGAAAGGGTTAGCCTCCAAATCATTCTTCCATTTCAACAAAAACCCCTGGAAAGGGTTAGCCTCCAAATCATTCCATCATTTTAACAAAAACCCCTGGAAAGGGTTAGCCTCCAAAATCAGTCCTTCAAAACCAAAGATTCATTCTCTTAGGAGATAATTTCCCCAAAAGAGTCAAAACCCCTGAAAAGGGTTAGCCTCCAAAGAACATGATAAAAAATCAGTCTTTTAACAGACAATTTCTCCAGCTAAGTCAAAACCCCTAAAAAGAGTCAGCCTCAATTCTGGGCTTTGTACAGAACACCAAAAAAACTCCTTAGTTTAAATTTTCCCCAGTAGAGTTATCATTTCAATAAGTCAATAAATCAATCAAAAAGCCTCAAGCTTGGGCCTCATGCAAGCCAGCTAAAGTCAAATCTTTCATGCAGTAGATAGACATAGCTTATCTCTATAGAGAGATATTTTTACTACTCTACCACATTCAAACAAACAAACATTTCAACATTTCAATTTCAATTTCAATTTCAATCAAGTCTCCCATTTAGGATTTTGAAAGGCATGAGTTGGCAGTAAAACCCAGACATGTGGTAACTTTCCCTAATTTGGATGAGCATCTTTCTTTCATTTAAGAGGCATTTGACTGGTATACTTGCACATACACAAGTAAGGTCCCCCTCTTGAATGAAATGAATTCAGTTATTCTGTCACTCTTTTAAATGTTTGTGGTGGAATAGTAGAAATACCTCTCTGTAAAGATGATTTCATGTCTCTTTACTGTAAACAGAGATTTAATTCAACCTTCAACCTTGAGCTTCAAGCAAGGCACCAAAAATAATTAATTTCCCTTGTTAGTTCCCCGAACTACATTAAGCTCTGACTTCCACTAGGGATATGTAGGCATGAGGTTCACAAGGAATCTCAGCGAGCTAATAAAATACCAAAAATAGTCAGTTTGTCTATCTATCTGTCTGTCTTTTAAATCAATTCAATTCTCTCTCCTAACACAAAGGAGAAACTTTCCCAATCATTAGCAATAAACACAATCACAATGACACAGAGAAGGTTCCTGTAGAGTACTACAGATATGTAGGGTGTTTAAACACTTCCCTATGTATAACTGACCCCCCTGGACTCCAGAATTTCTAGTCTAGGTGAAATCCCCACACTTAGCAAACTCTTAGGGTTTAGTTGAGATCTTTTTTTCCCTTTCCTATTCGTAGGACAATAAGAAAGTTCATGTGATATCGTAGGAAAAACTGAAATAAAATTCCTTCCACCACGGGCGCATTCTCCTTCCAAATTTCGCATGAAGGGTCTAGCGTGCCGTCCTCCCAAGTGAAACGGGGAGGTAAAAAAAACGACCACCACAGAAAAATGGCGACTCTGCTGGGGATATAAGTGTTAAAAACCTTGGTTTTTCATCCAAACCAATGGTTGACCTGTTGCTGGTCCAGCCCCAATGAGGAATTAGGGATGCCATATTCCCCCTCAAACAAGAGAGGTCCTGCCTAACCTCTGTGTCATATCATGTGTTTGTTGCATATATATTTGTTTATTTTGTTTATTCTGTATCGGGAAAGGGCTTGATTCCCCCTTGTGGTGAGAAATCCTATACCCGGATTTGAGTGCAACATAAGATAGGATGGAGGATGTCTTCCCGGTGAAGACCCTCTAATCTTGGTTTCCAAGTCTACTCTTGGGATTTGCCTGGCTGGTTGTGATTAACTGCGCCACTGCATTTCGAGACTGATTTGTACCAGGAGGACCTAGAAACACATTAACCCCACTTAAAGCCTTTTTAGGACGTAGAGCGGTGATTACGGAAGTAATTGTCACGCAGATACTACACTCAGAGAAAACTCTCTTATAGATACCAATCAACTTATCTTTAAGGTTGAGCAAAAACTCTGAGACCCCTAGAACCCGTTCTACAGATACAAAAATCCTTATCCTTAGTTTACCATTGGGGCGAGGTTTGCGTTTTGACTTCATGACCACTATACCCTTCAACGCCATGTTTGTTTAAAACTCTTGTGTGTGCATTCATGCATTCATGCATCATTCATCATAATAATTAAAACAAAAACAAAAGAGTCTTTTTCGAGTCGTTTTTCAAGGAAAGTAAATAACGAACGTTTTGAACTTCCTAGAAAGAGAGAAACGGAGAAAGGACTTAAGGATCTATACCATGGATTACGGAAGAAAGAGAGCTAGGAAATACACCTTCAAGATTCCCCAGGTTGAGGAACTGGGAAAGCTCGGAAAACTGGTGGTCAACCCCCAGGCTTTCAAGGAGAAGTATGGAAAACTTCTGCCTTTGCTCAATACCAACATTGTGGATAGGATCCTTCCCACCTTGGTACAGTTTTACGATCCAACGTATCACTGCTTCACCTTTCCAGATTATCAGCTCATGCCTACGTTGGAGGAGTACTCTCGTCTGATTGGAATACCCGTGTGCGCGCAAGATCCGTACTCCGGTTTGGAAAAGAATCCTGACGACATTATCATTGCTGAAACTACTCCTTTGAACGTAGTCGACATCAGAACTCATATGGTGAGTAGAGGAGGAATTCAAGGATTGCCCTCCAAATTCCTGTTTGATCAAGCTCGGTACTTCGTCAGCATCCAAATATGAGCGCTTTTGAGGAAATCTTGGCTTTGCTTATCTACGGATTGTTTTTGTTCCCTAACATTAACGATTTCGTCGACATCAACGCAATTAAGATCTTCTTAATTGGAAATCCAGTTCCAACCTTGCTTGCGGATGCTTATCACTCTGTGCATTCAAGAAACCTGCAGCGAGGAGGATTAATCACATGCTGCGTACCGTTGTTATACGAATGGTTCGTTTCGCACCTGCCGAAGTCTAGCACTTTCTGGAGCATGAGGGATGGCCTTCACTGGTCACAGAGAATCATGTCTCTCACTCATACAGACATTGATTGGTGTAGTCCTAACAACGACGAAACCAAGATCATCTTCAGTTGTGGAAGTTTTCCCAACATACCCCTTATTGGAATTAAGGGAGGAATCAGTTACAATCCAGCTTTAGCCCGTCGTCAATACGGCTATCCTATGAAAAACATTCCAAGTAACATCCAATTGGAGGGTCTGTTCTTCAAGAACATCGACGATCATGGCAACATGCTGAAGAAGGAAATTGTCTAAGCCTGGCGTCTTGTACACAGCAAAGGGAGAAGATTGTTAGGAAAACATCTTTGCATCTCCCTGGATCCTTACCTTCAATGGGTACGCGTCAGAGCATTCAAGCTCAGGATGCCATATCAACATCAAGAACCTATTCCCCTAAGGGAACCAATTTACCTTTTCTCCACCGATGTTGAAAAATTACAAGCGACATTAAACAAGGTATGCCAAGAAAGGAATGCTTGGAGGAATAAGTATCGAATCATCAACATGGAAAATGTTGAGATTCAAAACATCCTAAGAAGGAAGGATGAGTTACTTGAAGTACTTGATCGACAAGTGACACAATCATCACTTTCTCATCATATCCCTCCTGCTTCATGGATCATCGATCAGCTCACGTCAGAGAACACTCAGCTCAACATGCCGCCTGATCGACCTTGGGGCATGCCGTATAACTTTACTCCAGAAGGGTACATACCTCCAGCTTCTGAAGCTCCAAAAGTCACCATGGATATGCGTCCACCGGAGGGTTACAAACCTCTGGAAATTGAAGTTCCAAGAGCAACGGCAATGGGTTTCGCACAACAGAATGCTGAGATTCCAAGATCTGTTGTCATGGCTTCTCCACGACCGATTATGCATACTTTTCCTCCACCGGGCGGACAAGTATATCATCACGCTCCAAGTGAGGATGCTGGCGTGTATGAAAGATTGGACGAGTTCCAGGAATAGTTTCTGCAAATGCAGAAGGAACTCAAGACTCTTCGAGGACAAGATCTATTTGGAAAGAATGCTGCAGACCTCTGTCTGGTTCCAAATGTTAAGATTCCTCACAAATTCAAAGTACAAGATTTCGAGAAGTACAAAGGGAATTCATGCCCACAAAGTCATCTCGTGATGTACGCTCGAAGAATGTCAACTCATACTGACAATCAACAATTGCTCATTCATTATTTTCAAGACAGCCTGACTGGTGCTGCACTCAAATGGTACATGAATTTGGACAGTTCAGAGATTCGTACTTTTCGAGACCTCGGAGAGGCCTTCGTCAAACAGTATAAGTACAATCTGGATATGGCTCCCGGCAGAGATCAACTCCGGGCCATGACTCAAAAGGATAGAGAAAGCTTCAAGGAATACGCTCAGAGATGGCGTGAAGTTGCTGCTCAAATTTTTCCACCACTTGAAGAGAAAGAAATGACAAAAATCTATCTCAAAACATTGAGTCCATTTTACTACGGACGAATGGTTGCAAGTGCACCAAGTGACTTTACCGAGATGGTAAACATGGGTGTACGTTTAGAAGAAGCAGTTCGGGAAGGACGCTTGAACAAAGAACCAAAATCTTCTATTGGTCCAAGGAAGTATGGAAGTTCTTTCCAGAAGAAAAAGGATCAAGATGTCAGCAATGTCTTGCACAAAATCAAGAAGAAATTCCAACTTCAAGTTGCAGCAATAACTCCGGTTGTTAACTCAGCGCCAGCTTATCAACCTCAGGTCCCGCAACAACAACTTCAACAAAGGTCGCAGCAATCTCAGCAGCAGGTTCGACCTCCAAATTACAACAATCGGGCTCCAAGGTATCCTGCCTCTGACCCCGTACCAATGCCGTATGCGGAATTGTTTCCAACATTACTGGCAAAAGGACTCATTCAGACAAGAAGTCCTCCAAATCCTACAAACAGTTCCTCACCATGGTATAAGGCTGACCACTCTTGTCCCTATCATCAGGGGGCACCAGGTCACAATATTGAGAACTGTTTCCCTTTAAAGATTGACGTCCAACGATTAGTGAAGAGCGGAATGCTATCCTTCAAAGATACTAGTCCAAACGTCCAAGCAAATCCTTTGCCGCAGCATAAAGAAGCTTCAGTGAATTGGATAGATCAACACCCTAACGTCATTCAAATCTACGACATTCGTCAGATAGGGGAAAATCTTGTCAAGATGCACGCTAAACAAGCTGGGTACGGCCATGTACCACCTCACAACTACTTCACATGTGAAACTTGTCCAAAGAATAATCAAGGATGTACCGTAGTTCAAGCTGCATTACAAGAACAAATGGACTTAGGATGGATTCAACATATCCGAGTCAGAACTGAACATGACATCAACATGGTTCAAGGATGTCCAGGAGAATACAAAATCTACAAAGTTGAAGATCTTGAAGGATTGGTAGTCAGGTTCCATAAAACATTAAATGGACTTGCCTACTTTGGAACAGATTTCCACGCTTACAGTAGATGCGAAATCTGTCGAAGAAATTCATGAGGATGTTTGCGTGTTCGCAACGACATTCAAAAGCTGATGGATGACAATACCATTATTGTTCTTGCCAATAGAGAAGATGATGAAGTCTTTACCATATCTCCTCAAATTAATCATGTTGAACCAATGCAAGTTAAGTATGATAGCAGGAAGACAGCAGCTGCGCCGTTAGTCCTCTACTTACCAGGTCCTGTACCGTATGAGTCCAGCAAGGCTATACCATACAAGTACAATGCTACATTCATTGAAAATGGTAAGGAGATACCATTACCGTCTGTTGTCAATGTTGCTGATGTTAGTCGAGTCACTAGAAGTGGACGAGTCTTCAACAGAACAACTGAAAATGTGGAGAAACCTTCGGAGGAAGTACCACATAGGCAAGAAAATCATCCGACCAATGCTGTTCAAGAGAAAGAAAATGATGAGATCTTGAAGTTAATCTAGAGGAGTGAATACAACATTGTAGATCAATTACTACATACTCCGTCTAAGATTTCTGTTCTTTCCCTGCTATTGAGTTCTGAAGCTCATAGGGAAGCTCTACAGAAAGTTTTGGAACAAGCTTTTGTAGAACCTAGCGTCACAATAAGCCAATTCAACAACATCGTTGCCAACATCTCCGTCGGAACTAACCTAAGTTTCTGTGACGAAGATCTTCCTGAAGAAGGAGTAGACCACAATCTTCCACTTCACATCTCAGTTGGCTGCATGGGTGATATACTCACAGGAGTCCTAATAGACAACGGATCCTCTCTCAACGTCATTCCTAAATCAACATTATCAAGATTATCTTTCAAAGATTACCCTCTAAGAAAAAGTCATGTCATCGTCAAAGCATTTGATGGATCAAGAAAGTCAGTTTTTGGGGAAGTGGATCTTCCCATAACTATTGGACCTCAGACGTTCAAAATCACTTTCCAAGTTATGGATATTCCAGCACAATACAGTTGTTTGCTAGGTCGCCCCTGGATTCATGAGGCTGGGGAAATTACTTCAACGCTTCATCAGAAACTGAAGTTCATAAGAAATGACAAATTGGTAACCGTATGTGGAGAACGAGCTCTGATCTTTAGCAACCTGTCATCATTCTCCGACATAGAACCAAAAGAAGTTGTTGGAACTAAATTCCAAGCACTTTCCTTGGACAAAGGAAAGGAGAAAGCAGCGTCTATCTCTTCATACAAAGATGCAATCCAAGTTGTAAAGGATGGCACTACCAGTGGTTGGGGACATATTAATATTCCTACCAACAACAAGAACAGAACAGGAGTTGGATTCTTTCCAACATCATCAAAGGCTATCCCAGGGATTGAGGTAGTTCTCCCTATTCAAGAAACTTTCTGCAGTGGAGGTTTTCTTCAACCTGTTCAACAAACAGTCAATACCATCGGTACGGAAAACACCGATGAAGAGGAATGGTTATCCTATCTTAACAGAGCAGGATACATCTCCCTATCAGAGTCTGATTCACCTTGCTGTTATCCAACTAAAGGATCTGAAAGTAAGACTCAACCAAGCAGTGATGAAGTTACTAACAGCTTCACCACCAGAAGTCATGGTTCATCAGAAGAAGTTCCTCCTATCCCCGAAGAGACTTGGGATACATTAGGAGAACCAAGCGGAAAATTCGACTACATCCTGAAAGTTCAAAAATCTCTCTTGAAGATATTGTTCCAACTGGATGGAACAGTGATTTTGAGTACCTCTCTCAGCCAAAAGAGATGTATAACCCTTGCTATTCATCATCATCGACTGGTGAAATCATCGTTGAGGATTATATCCCCAAGTCACCTTCCGAGGCTACAGATCTAGAGTTCACATATCTAGTCAATGCCATCTTGGGAAAAGAGCAAGACCAAAATACAGAAGAGGATGATCTCGAAAGTGTCTCCGACAACGAGTCTCTCCATTCAGAAGATTGGAAGTTTCCTCAAAAGAAAAACCAACATACTCCACTTGGAAATGGGTATGCTCACACTGCTCAGTCTGCTGAAGTAGAAGAAGATCGTCTGAGTGTGGTTGGTAAATCAAGACCTACCATAGGCCAGCTTAAGCCTAAGGTTCCAGATTACTTAGTGCACAATGGGGTTCGCCACTACTGGACAGCTGTTGAAGTTTCAACTGTTGTTCGCACTCCTAAGTAGGAACTTTCACCGTTATTTTGTCCTCTCACCATAGCCCAGGGTGAAGAGATGTTTCATAGGGCTTTGCATTTTACTATTTCTTAGGAAAATGTCCCTCTTTGCTTCGCCCAAAGCAATAGAGTTTTGTTTTATAGGGTCTTTGTTTCAAGAAATAACTATCAATAAATAAAAATGTCATTCTGTTCCTTCGTTTAGTTTTTCCTTTTCTTTTTTCGGAAATTGGTAATCCTAAAAAACACCCTTAAAAAACATCAAAAATTCCATTAACTGCATACACTGAGTCTTCCCTCGTTGTCTAAATAAAACTTATCACATATGCAGATTAATCATAAAATACCCCATTGAAACAAACGACCGTATGACTTCTCCAAGCTTTGAGTTTCCTGTATTCGAGGCAGAGGAAGAAGAAGACGAAGAAATATCAAAGGAAATTTCACGATTACTCCAACAAAAGGAAGAGGCCATTCAGCCATACAATGAGCCTCTAGAAATCATTAACCTTGGTTCCGATGGAAACAGAAAAGAGGTTAAGATTGGAGCTTCGCTCAGTTCAGAGATCAGAGAGAGTTTGATACAACTGCTCAAAGAATTCTCAGATGTCTTCGCTTAGTCTTATCAAGATATGCCAGGGTTGGATACCAGTATAGTGGAGCATCACTTGCCATTAAAAGCAGAATGCCCTCCGGTCAAGCAAAAGTTAAGAAGAACTCATCCGGAGATGGCCATGAAAATCAAAGAGGAAGTTCAAAAGCAGATCAACGCAGGTTTCCTCGTCACTTCAGAATACCCTCAGTGGTTAGCTAACATTGTTCCCGTTCCTAAGAAAGACGGAAAAGTCCGCATGTGCGTCGACTACAGAGATTTGAACAAAGCTAGCCCTAAGGATGATTTTCCTTTACCACATATTGATATGTTGGTAGACAGTACAGCAAAATCCAAAGTTTTCTCGCTCATGGACGGATTTTCAGGATACAACCAAATCAAAATGGCACCTGAAGATATGGAGAAAACAGCTTTCATCACCCCCTGGGGCACGTTCTGCTATCGTGTTATGCCTTTTGGACTAAAAAACGCAGGGGCAACTTATCAAAGAGCCATGACTATGCTTTTCCACGACATGATGCATAAAGAAGTGGAAGTCTATGTGGATGACATGATTGCCAAATCAGAAAATGAAGAAGATCACATACAGAATCTGACAAAGTTATTTCAACGCTTACGGAAGTTTCAGCTTCGCCTGAACCCCAACAAGTGCACCTTTGGTGTCTACTCAGGAAAACTCCTTGGTTTCATTGTCAGCAGACGAGGAATTGAAGTAGATCCAGACAAAGTCAAGGCAATTCAAGAAATGCCTTCACCCAGTACCGAGAAACAAGTTAGAGGATTTCTTGGACGTCTGAATTACATCTCGAGCTTCATATATCTCATGACTGCAACCTGCGCTCCTATTTTCAAACTTCTACGGAAAAATCAAAGTTGCGTCTAGACAGACGATTGTCAGAAAGCGTTCGACAGCATTAAGGAATATCTGCTCGAACCACCCATCTTGTCTCCTTCAGTGGAAGGAAGACCTTTGATAATGTACTTAACCGTCTTAGAAGATTCCATGGGTTGTGTCCTTGGACAACAAGACGAGACGAAAAGAAAAGAGCATGCCATTTACTACCTAAGCAAGAAATTCACTGACTGTGAATCCCGCTACTCCATGCTCGAGAAGACGTGTTGTGCATTGGCCTGGGCTGCCAAGCGTCTCCGCCAGTACATGATTCGACATACTACTTGTTTGATCTCTCATATGGATCCAATCAAGTACATCTTTGAGAAGCCTGCTTTAACTGGGAGAATTGCCCGTTGGCAGATGTTGTTATCAGAATATGACATTGAGTATCACGCACAGAAAGCCGTGAAAGGAAGCATTCTAGCTGAGCACCTGGCTCATCACCCACTCAATGGTCATGAATCAACCAGTTTCGATTTTCCGGACGAGGACGTCATGTACCTCAAGATGAAAGATTACGACGAGCCACTACCAGACGAAGGACCTGAGATAGGATCCTAGTGGAGCTTAATCTTTGACGGAGCTGTCAATGCTTATGGACGAGGAATTGGGGCAATCATTGTTACACCTCAGGGTACCCATATTCCATTTACTGCCAGATTAACTTTCAAGTGCACAAACAATGAGGCCGAATATGAAGCTTGCATCATGGGTCTCGAAGAAGCCGTGGATCTAAGAATCAAACACTTGGATGTATACGGGGATTCTGCTTTGGTCATTAATCAAATCAAAGGAGAATGGGAAACACGCCAACCAGGGCTAATTCCTTACAAAGACTACGCGAGAAGATTATTACCATTCTTCGACAGGGTAGATTTTCATCACATTCCTCGTGAAGAAAACAACTTGGCTGATGCATTAGCCACACTCTCTTCCATGATTAGGATAAATCATTGGAATGACATTCCTCGGATCGATGTTATGCGCCTGGATAGGCCCGCTCATGTTTTCACAGTAGAAGCAATCATCGACGACAAACCGTGGTATCACGACATCAAGAACTTTCTTCAAAAGCAAGAGTACCCTCTTGAGGCGTCAAAGAAAGATAGAAAGACTTTGAGAAGGTTATCTTGTAGATTCTTCCTGAATGAAGATGTTCTGTACAAGAGAAACTTCGACATGGTTCTGCTCAGATGCGTTGACAGAAAAGAAGCAAAAGTACTCATGAGAGAAATACATGAAGGATTCTTTGGTACTCACACCAATGGACACACCATGACAAGGAAAATACTGAGAGCAGGATATTATTGGCTGACGATGGAGTCAGATTGCTACCATTACGCAAAGAGGTGTCACAAATGTCAGATCTACGCCGATAGAATTCATGTGCCACCATCTCTTCTCAACATACTCTATTCCCCTTGGCCTTTCTCCATGTGGGGAATCGACATGATTGGAATGATCGAGCCAAAAGCATCCAACGGACATCGCTTCATCTTGGTAGCTATAGATTATTTCACCAAATGGGTTGAAGCAGCTTCATATGCAAACGTTACAAGACAAGTTGTCGTCAGGTTTATCAAGAATCACATCATCTGTCGCTACGGCATTCCTAGCAAGATAATCACTGACAATGGGTCAAATTTGAATAACAAAATGATGAAGGAGCTTTGTGAAGAATTCAAAATTGAGCATCACAACTCATCTCCTTACAGACCAAAGATGAATGGAGCTGTAGAAGCAGCTAACAAAAACATCAAGAAAATCGTTCAGAAGATGGTCATCACTTACAAAGATTGGCATGAAATGCTCCCGTATGCTCTTCATGGTTACCGTACATCTGTACGTACTTCGACTGGAGCAACTCCTTTCTCCCTTGTATATGGCATGGAAGCAGTCCTACCCATAGAGGTTGAGATCCCATCAATGAGAGTCTTGATGGAAGCAAAATTAACAGAAGCCGAGTGGTGTCAAAGCAGATTCGATGAATTGAACTTAATCGAAGAAAAGCGCATGACAGCTTTATGCCACGGTCAGCTATATCAACAAAGAATGAAGAAAGCTTTCGACAAAAAAGTTCGACCTCGCACAATCAAAGAAGGCGACCTTGTACTAAAAAAGATTCAATCTTTTCTCACAGATTCGAGAAGGAAATGGACTCCCAATTATGACGGCCCCTACGTGGTCAAGAGAGCTTTCTCAGGAGGAGCCTTAATACTCACGACTATGGATGGAGAAGAATTCACCCGTCCTGTGAACGTCGACGCAGTCAAGAAATACTTCGCCTAAATAACAAAAGAACAGCTCGCTAAGTTGAAAACTCGTAAAGAGCGGCTTGTTAGAACAAGATTTGTTCTTATCAATTATCTTAGTTTTGATGATAACAATAATATGAATTTTGCTTAAGATAATATGGTACTCTAATCCAATGCAATTTCCCTTTCAGGAAATATATAAAGAGTACGCATAATTCAGCGCTCAGAAGTTGTGTCTCAAATGGTTCAGCATGCAACATCAGAACATGGTCTGGCAAGACATCAGAAGATGGTCGAAGCAGAATCAGAACATGGGTCTATGGAAGCATCAGAAGAACATGAGATCAGAAGCACTGAAGATCAGAAGATGGTATCACGCTCAGAAGCACTTCAAGATCAGAAGATCAGAAGATGCTATGCACCAAGCTGTTTGACTCTGATGATATTCAAACGTTATATTCACAAACATCAGATCAGAAGAAAGTACAGGTGGCAGACTACGCTGACTGACAAAAGGAACGTTAAAGCTACTAAAGGCAACGTCAGTAGACACAGCGTGAACAAGGCTCGAGGTAGTTGACAAAAGCGTATAACATTAAATGCAATGCTGTACGGAACACGCAAAGCATTAAATGCACTCAACGGTCATCTTCTCAACGCCTATAAATATGAAGTTCTGATGAGAAGCAAGGTTAACGATTCTGCACCAAAACAACTTATATCAAACTTGCTGAAACTCTGTTCAAATCTAAACTCAGAATCTTCATCAACTCACTACATTGCTGTTGTAATATTTTAGTGAGATTAAGCTTAAACGTTAAGAGAAATATCACAGTTGTGATTATCGCTTTTAAGAAGCATTTGTAAACTCTTGAATAGATTACATTAAGTTGTAAGGAACTAGAGTGATCGTGTGATCAGTATACTCTAGGAAGTCTTGGCAGTTGGCTGAGCAGTTTGTAACTAGAGTGATCAGGTTGATCAGTATACTCTAGAAAAGTCTTAGGAGTGAACTAAGCAGTTGTTCCTGGAGTGATCAAGTTGTGATCAGAATACTCTAGAAGACTTAGTCGTGGACTAAGTGGAAAACCATTGTAATCCGTGCGATTAGTGGATTAAATCCTCAGGTTGAGGTAAATCATCTCTGCGGGGGTGGACTGGAGTAGCTTCGTTAACAGCGAACCAGGATAAAAATAATTGTGCATTTTATTTTTATCGTCCAAGATTTAAAGTCACACTTATTCAATCCCCCCCCCCCCCCTTTCTAAGTGTTTTTCTATCCTTCAATTGGCATCAGAGCGCCGGTTCTAAGGTGCAAGCACTTAACCGTGTTTAGAAAAGATTCAGGAAGAGAAAAACGCTTCATTTAAAAGATGGCTGGTGAAACTCCGACAAATCCACCTGCATCTACATCTGGCTCTGCTGAGCAATACAACGGTAACAATGGTTATACAAGACCGCCGGTATTTGAGGGTGAAAACTTTGAATACTGGAAAGATAAACTGGAAAGTTACTTTCTTGGTCTAGATGGTGATCTATGGGATCTTCTGATGGATGGTTACAAACATCCTGTAAATGCCAGAGGCGTAAAGCTAACAAGGCAAGAAATGAATGATGATCAAAAGAAGCATTTCAGGAATCATCATAAATGCAGAACTGTTTTGCTGAATGCTATTTCTCATGTTGAGTATGAGAAAATATCAAACAGGGAAACAGCCTATGATATATATGAGTCCTTGAAAATGACTCATGAAGGAAATGCTCAAGTCAAGGAGACAAAAGCTCTTGCCTTAATCCAGAAGTATGAAGCCTTCAAGATGGAGGATGATGAAGACATTGAAAAGATGTTTTCGAGATTTCAAACTCTGACTGCTGGATTGAGAGTTCTTGACAAAGGATACACCAAGGCTGATCATGTGAAGAAGATCATCAGAAGCTTACCCAGAAGATGGGGTCCTATGGTGACTGCATTCAAGATTGCAAAGAATCTGAATGAAGTTTCTCTGGAAGAGCTGATCAGTGCCTTGAGAAGCCATGAGATTGAGCTGGACGCAAATGAGCCTCAAAAGAAAGGTAAGTCTATTGCATTAAAATCCAATATCAAGAAATGCACTAACGCTTTTCAGGCTAGAGAAGAAGATCCTGAAGAATCAGAATCTGAAGAAGAAGATGAACTGTCCTTAATCTCCAGAAGGCTAAATCAACTCTGGAAGACCAAGCAAAGGAAGTTCAGAGGCTTCAGAAGTTCAAAGAAATTTGAACGTGGAGAATCTTCTGATGACAGAAGATTTGACAAGAAGAAAGTCATGTGCTATGAATGCAATGAGCCTGGACACTACAAGAATGAATGTCCAAATCTTCAGAAGGAAAGTCCCAAGAAAAAGGTTCATAAGAAGAAAGGTCTTATGGCAACCTGGGATGAGTTAGAAGATGATTCAGAAGATGAGCAGGCTAACTGTGCGCTGATGGCGACAGAAGATGACGGATCAGAATCTACATCAGAATCAGATTCTGAAGAGGTATTTTCTGAACTTACTAGAGATGAGTTAGTTTCTGGATTAACTGAACTTCTGGAATCCAAGTCTCAGATTTGTATTAAATACAAAAAGCTGAAAAAGCTATTTGAATTTGAAACAAAGAGGCTTGAATTGGAAAATTCTGAATTGAAAGATAAACTTTTAAAATTATCCAATGATGTTGGATCTCCTTCTAATTCAGAAAAATCCACTCCCAGTCTAAACCATATTCTGAAAGAATATGATTTAAGTTTCAGGAAGTTCTTATCTAGAAGTATTGGCAGAAGTCAGCTAGCTTCTATGATATATGCCGTATCTGGAAACAAAAGAGTAGGCATTGGTTATGAGGGTGAAACCCCATACAAACTTGAACCTGTTGATGAAATGAAAATCACATACAAGCCATTGTATGATCAGTTCAAGTATGGCCACTCCCATGATATTAGGCACACTTCACATGCTCAAAGCTTTCACTTAACACACACCAAAAAGCATGTGACACAACCTAGGAAATATCATGAAACTCATATTAAAAATTATCATGCTGTTCCTCCTATTGCTTATAATGTCAAACCCAAGTTCAATCAGAACTTGAGAAAATCTAACAAGAAAGGACCCAAGAAAATGTGGGTACCTAAGGATAAGATTATTCCTATTGCAGATATCCTTGGCTGCAAGAAGGACAAAGCACAACATGTCATGGTACCTGGACTCTGGATGCTCACGACACATGACAGGAAGAAGGTCTATGTTCCAAGACCTGGTGCTTAAGTCTGGAGGAGAAGTCAAGTTCGGAGGAGATCAGAAGGGCAAGATAATTGGCTCTGGAACTATAAAGTCTGGTAACTCTCCTTCCATTTCTAATGTACTTCTTGTAGAAGGATTAACTCATAACCTCTTATCTATCAGTCAATTAAGTGACAATGGTTATGATATAATCTTTAATCAAGAGTCTTGCAAGGCTGTAAATCAGAAGGATGGCTCAATCCTATTTACAGGCAAGAGGAAGAATAACATTTATAAGACAGATCTGCAAGATCTTATGAGTCAGAAGGTGACTTGTCTTATGTCTGTTTCTGAAGAGCAGTGGGTCTGGCACAGGAGATTAGGTCATGCTAGTTTGAGAAAGATCTCTCAGATTAACAAACTGAATCTTGTCAGAGGACTCCCTAATCTGAAATTCAAATCAGATGCTCTTTGTGAAGCATGTCAGAAGGGCAAGTTCTCCAAACCTGCATTCAAGTCTAAGAATGTTGTTTCTACCTCAAGGCCATTAGAACTCTTGCACATTGATCTGTTTGGACCAGTCAAAACAGCATCTGTCAGAGGGAAGAAATATGGATTAGTCATCGTAGATGATTATAGTCGCTGGACATGGGTAAAATTCTTGAAACACAAGGATGAGACTCATTCAGTGTTCTTTGAGTTCTGCATTCAGATTCAATCTGAAAAAGAGTGTAAAATCATAAAGGTCAGAAGTGATCATGGTGGTGAATTTGAGAACAGATCCTTTGAAGAGTTCTTCAAAGAAAATGGTATTGCCCATGATTTCTCTTGTCCTAGAACTCCACAGCAAAATGGGGTTGTAGAGCGAAAGAATAGGACTCTGCAAGAAATGGCCAGAACCATGATCAATGAAACCAATATGGCTAAGCATTTCTGGGCAGAAGCAATAAACACTGCATGCTATATTCAGAATAGAATCTCTATCAGACCTATTCTTAATAAGACTCCCTATGAATTGTGGAAGAATAGAAAGCCCAACATTTCATATTTCCATCCTTTTGGATGTGTATGCTTTATTCTGAACACTAAAGATTATCTTGGTAAGTTTGATTCCAAAGCACAGAAATGTTTCCTTCTTGGATATTCTGAACGCTCAAAATGCTACAGAATATACAACATTGAAACATTGATTGTGGACAAATCAATAAACATCTGTTTTGATGATAAACTTGTTTCTGATGAAACAAAGAGCTTAAGAATTTCTGCAGATACAGTTTTGTCTTATCAGAAGCTGCAGAACAAAGAAGTGAACCTCCAGAAGCTGTGTACATCAGAAGTAATGAATCAGAAGATCATTCAGACTTATATCAGCACACTTCAGAAGGAGTATTTCCAGAAGAGAAATTAGATCAATTCAGAAGCAGTAATCAGAATTTGAAGGCGTAAAATCTCTCTGATATTTACAGCTGTCATCTATTATCTGATGATGAACACGTGTCTGTACGGTTAGTACAAAGCGTGCAGTTGAAAAGACGCCGACCTAGGTAACTGTTTTAAATCTTTTCATTTACCACGTTCTCTCTCCTCACGTCACTCATCATTTAATAAAATTGATTTCCTTTGATTCTGGAACTGTTCAATTTATATTTTTTTCTTTTCAAATCCATCTCTATATATGCTTTTCAAATCATATCATACATCTTTTTCGCTCCTTTGTCTCTCTCTCTTTCCTTGCATTCTCTCGTTTGAAAAGTTCTTAGCCGTTTTCTAAAAACCCTAATCGAAAACCCAGTTCGCTTCTCTTGCTCGTTTTCGTTCATTCTGGTTCAATGGCTGCTTCTTCATCTCATTTTGCTGGTTCATCTACTCTTCTTCATATGCACGATGAAACACACCAGGAACTCACACCTGTTGTTGCATGCTCCATCCCCAAAGATGAATTGGAAGTTTTGTGTGAACTCATGGTCGACTTTGACAACCTTGAAGAAAATCAATTTCACCTTAAAGAAGACATCATCTTTCAAGGATGGACCTCGTTGTTTGCTGAGTTCGTTGGCCCTGTTTATCCGGATCTTGTCAAGGAGTTCTGGGTACATGCTGTGGTTGCACCAAAAGCTATACTTTCTTTCGTCCATGGAAAGTCTCTTGTTGTTACTGAAAACATCCTAAGAGTGATGTTTGATCTGAAAAATCCTGAAGGGGTTTTTGAGTCTGATCAAAGAGAAGATTTGGAAGATATTCTATCCACTCTCTATTCAAATGTCAAGAAAACTACACATGTTAAGAATTTGAAAGATATCTACAGAATCTGGACAAAGATCCTTCTCGGGTGTTTCTACCATAGGAAATCAACTCATGCCTCGGATTTCATCAGTAATGATCAAAGGTATATTCTTTATTGCATTGCCACTCAGAAGAAGGTTGATGCAATTTACATTATCTTCAATCATATGTGGAAAGCAGTAAAGGATTCCAGGAATGCTTTCAGAAAGGAAAATGCTGGAACAACCATTCCTTTTGGTAGGATTATTACAAACCTTCTGGTACATTCCAAGATTGTTGAAAGTCTGAAGTCTGAAGGTATCATCAAAGATCTTGCTGTCACCACTGGAGCCTGTCTGAATGCCTTCTCTTTAAAGAAGATGAAAATCATTGACACTTTTCTCAAAGTTCCTGAACCTCTAGCTGGAACAAGAACCATAAGAGAACCAGTTCTGGCTGACTTTGAAACCTTCTTCAATAGTGAGGTACCTGAAGTCAAAACTGATTATCTGAAATCTCTTGAAGAGAATAAGAGTTTTAAAGATCAAGACAAAGGTGCCCCTTTCAAAGTAAATCGCAAGAGGGAAGAAAGGACTAAAAGAAAGCATGATTATCCTTCTGTTGTCTCTAAGAAACAAGAGGTTTCTAAAAAGATGATTGCTAATGTTGTTAAGGCCGTATCTGATGACTTTGAGAAAGAGAAAAAGAAGAAGAAGTCAAACAAAAATGATGAGACTGTTGAGGTTGTTGAAAAGAAGATAACCAAGAAGAGGAAGATGATTATTCAAAGCTCTGATGAAGACAATATCCCTCAAGAAGCTGAAAACCAACAAGAAGTTCAGGCTTATGTCAGAAGGAAAGAAATCTCTAGAGGCAAAGCAAAGATTATTGAAGAGCCGAAGAGTAAAAAGCTGAAGAAAACGGAGGATGTGACCAAAGCGCTTCTGAAAGGTTCCAAAGGTATATGCATTTCTGAACCTATTTCTGTTCCTGTTGTTCGTTCAGAAGTTACACCAATAGAGGTTGTACCTACCCCTGAACCAGAAAAAGCCTCATCAGAATCACCCGTTGTTGTTCATATTCTTACACCACCATCTTCCCCTATAACCATTCCTTCTTCACATGCAAACAAATCCAATTCTCCTCCTCCCTCACCATTCCCCTTCACAAAAACTCCACCATCTCCTCAATCCATTCCGTCTCCTTCACCCTCCACTAATCTTGTCTCTGACCAAGCTGTTGACAATCTTGTTCTGAACATACCACCCATTCAAACTCTCTTTCCACCACAAACAAATATCTCCATCTCTCAACCACCTCCACCTGCCAACTATAATCCTGTCCCTTCCACCTCCCAAAATAACCTTAGTGACTCTATTCTTCCAACTTCTGCATCACATGAGCGGTTGCTCCGTGATTGCAACTACACTCCCAGGTCTCGACCTGACACTGAAGTGGTAGTGTTAGATTCTGATACTGAAGCAGAATCCTCTTATAAGTTGAATAGAGATCCTCAACCGTACTTCTTTCCCAACCCTATCTTTTCAAGGTACCCTATTGGTGAATTTTTTGAAAAAGCAAAGAGGAATCTCAGAAGCATATTTGATACTCTCAGAATTGCTGAAAGTTCTGAATTGAGTGATGTTGCTATGCGGAACCTCTGGAGGATCTTTCGCAAAGAATCAGATGCTCTGCTTCTAGAACTTCAGGAAGTCTGTGCAGCTGCTGCCCCACGTCCTCGTGGAATTCTGAGAAACTATGAAGACTTCTGGTTTGCTCGTCTCAAAGGTAGATACCTGTTGGAAGAGAAGCCCTTTGTGGATGAGATGGAACAGTTGAGACTGGCTGCTGCAATGGAAGCAAACCCATGCAGGGACATGGTTCTCTGGATTCCTGAGTATCCTGTTCTGCTTGGAGACTTCAAGACCTTATTTGACTTTCTGAGGGAAAACCCTTCTAAGAAAGACCCTAGCTTGGTCATTCCAGAAGTTGTTGACCCACCAGAAGCTGAAGGTCCCTCTGCTCCCAGGAATTTAGCTGCCATTCTTCAGGCTCTAGAGAATGGAGACTCTGAAATTCCTGCTGCAGAGTATGGAGATGCTTCTATGCAAGAAGCAGATGCTGAAGATCATGTTGCTGAATCAGACCCTGTTGAGGATATCCCAGCAAATGATACTTCTATGGAAGCTGCAAATCAACATGCCATTCCTGTGGTTGAAAGCGGTGAAGCTTCATCTGATGAACCTTCTCGTCTTGCAAGGACTCTAGAAGCGATTCAGAGGAGACAGGATGAGCAAAGCTCACTCAATGACAAGTATGATGCTTTCATTGAAAGGCAAGAAGGACACAACAACGATGTTAAAGAGATGCTGGCCAAGATCTTGTCAAGACTAGGGCCATCTTAGATTGAGTCTGTGTTGTTTCTTTCTTTTCTTTGCATCTGTTTTGTTTCTGTGCATCTGATCTTTTCATCCTGTACTTTTGTACCCATTGGTTGAACCTTAATGAAATCATCTTCTTCCTCCATGTGTTCTGTTTTATTCATCTGAATCTTTTCTATTTTTTGATGATATGACAAAAAGGGGGAGAAGATAAATGATAAATGATTTGATTAAATCTATCAGTTGCTGGGTAAAGGCTCCCACACATTCACTAACAAGAACTGCAAGTTCTATATGGTTTAAGTGTTTTGCAGGTACAGAGAAGTGAAGTGAATCTTCAGAAGCAAACACCAGAAGCAAAACCATAAGAAGCGTTATTCTGTAAAAGGAATAAGCTCTTGGAAACTGAAGCAAGCTGAGTGCTGTCAAGCTTCAGAGATCAGAAGCAAGAAAGAAGAATGAATCAGAAGCACTGATAATAGAATTTGAATATCATTGTCTATCCTGTTCTGACAAAATTCTATTTGCTCTGATACATATAATGTTATGGCTCTGATACATTATTTGCTCTGATACACGTTTTTAGCCTAAATGCTCTGATACATTTGGCTCTGATACATATCATGTATTTGAATATACATTTTATGTTCTAACTCGTTCATGCTGACTTTTGTCGTTTAGTTTTTGTTCTGTAACATTTCAGGATGTAGAGATGCTCTGATGAGGCTCTGGTACATTCAACAATGTTCTGATACAAATCTAGCATGAAGCGATGATTGGTAGACATTCAAAGTTCTGAAGCTATCCGAGGGAAGCAGAAATCAGAAGATGTGAATGTTCTAAAAGATCCAGAAAACTCAAGTTCTGAAGCTGTCCTGAATGGAAGCAGAAGTCAGAAGCTGTGAATGTTCTGAAGATCAAAGAAATTCAAGTTCTGAAGCTGTCCTGAATGGAAGCAGAAATCAGAAGCTGTGAGTGTTCTAAGGATCTAACGAAATTCAAGTTCTGAAGCTGTCCAATGGAAGCAGAAGTCAGAAGCTATGAATTCTCTGAAGGCAGAAGCTTATATGATCGTCTCTACCGAAATAATCAGGGAAGTCTTTTATTAAAGTTCTTCGAGTATTTATTTCAGGGGGAGATTATTTATCTCAGGGGGAGATTGTTAATCTCAGGGGGAGACATATTCATATGCTTATGCTATAGCTGTGTAATTTGTCTTTTGCCGTCTACTCTTTCTGATCGCAAATTCATATCATTTATATATGTTTTTGTCATCATCAAAAAGGGGGAGATTGTTAGAACAAGATTTGTTCTTATCAATTATCTTAGTTTTGATGATAACAATAATATGAATTTTGCTTAAGATAATATGGTACTCTAATCCAATGCAATTTCCCTTTCAGGAAATATATAAAGAGTACGCATAATTCAGCGCTCAGAAGTTGTGTCTCAAATGGTTCAGCATGCAACATCAGAACATGGTCTGGCAAGACATCAGAAGATGGTCGAAGCAGAATCAGAACATGGGTCTATGGAAGCATCAGAAGAACATGAGATCAGAAGCACTGAAGATCAGAAGATGGTATCACGCTCAGAAGCACTTCAAGATCAGAAGATCAGAAGATGCTATGCACCAAGCTGTTTGACTCTGATGATATTCAAACGTTATATTCACAAACATCAGATCAGAAGAAAGTACAGGTGGCAGACTACGCTGACTGACAAAAGGAACGTTAAAGCTACTAAAGGCAACGTCAGTAGACACAGCGTGAACAAGGCTCGAGGTAGTTGACAAAAGCGTATAACATTAAATGCAATGCTGTACGGAACACGCAAAGCATTAAATGCACTCAACGGTCATCTTCTCAACGCCTATAAATATGAAGTTCTGATGAGAAGCAAGGTTAACGATTCTGCACCAAAACAACTTATATCAAACTTGCTGAAACTCTGTTCAAATCTAAACTCAGAATCTTCATCAACTCACTACATTGCTGTTGTAATATTTTAGTGAGATTAAGCTTAAACGTTAAGAGAAATATCACAGTTGTGATTATCGCTTTTAAGAAGCATTTGTAAACTCTTGAATAGATTACATTAAGTTGTAAGGAACTAGAGTGATCGTGTGATCAGTATACTCTAGGAAGTCTTGGCAGTTGGCTGAGCAGTTTGTAACTAGAGTGATCAGGTTGATCAGTATACTCTAGAAAAGTCTTAGGAGTGAACTAAGCAGTTGTTCCTGGAGTGATCAAGTTGTGATCAGAATACTCTAGAAGACTTAGTCGTGGACTAAGTGGAAAACCATTGTAATCCGTGCGATTAGTGGATTAAATCCTCAGGTTGAGGTAAATCATCTATGCGGGGGTGGACTGGAGTAGCTTCGTTAACAGCGAACCAGGATAAAAATAATTGTGCATTTTATTTTTATCGTCCAAGATTTAAAGTCACACTTATTCAATCCCCCCCCTTTCTAAGTGTTTTTCTATCCTTCACGGCTTAGGCAAAAAAGAGCGTCTCGGTGAATCGAAAACCCGAAAGGGCGATTCAGGCAAAAGTTAGAGACATAAAAAATAAATAATCAGTCCCGGTAAACTTAAAACCCGAAAGGGATAGTTTACGCAAAAGTTAGGGATATATGGCAAGTAACTGTGTTCAGGACAAACTTGATCATTCAAAAATCCACAGCGGAGTATTCATCAGCAGTAGGTCATCTTCTACGAAGCACGGATACATCGCAACTCGGAGTGGAAGGGAAAGATAACGGTCGTCACGTTTCATCGTAGCCCTTTTCCCAAAAAATTACCGATTTCCAACTTTGTAAATACTCCATGGAATCAAGCATTTGGCTGGTTACCATTCCATAAATAATAATTTGAGCCTTGTGCTTTTTCTTTGCAAATCAAGTCTTATTCAGTTTCCATAAATAACAATAGGAAGAATGCAAACAGTTGCTCCGAGAACGGTTGAGACTCCGGGAACCTAGATTTCCCCATGAGGTCGCTTTGCGAACATCTCCCGATGACGGATCTTCACTTCAATTCATATTACTCATTTCAGACAGCGGACAACTGATAACCAGGTATTCCCAACAGAGTTCGAACTACAAGAAGAGGACATCTTCTGATCAACAAAATTCAAGTCGTATCATAGGATTTTACATCCGCGACAATTCTATTCACATTCATTTTACATTTTATGATTGTCATAATATTCATGCATACATTTTAACTGCATAGTCAAGTCAGGCTTTGATCATGTGAATGCCCGAGTCATTAAGGCACGAACTCAAGTTTCCCCTGCGAGTTATGGAGGAACTTTTTCCTTCAAGACGACAGTTCATAC
Source organism: Vicia villosa (assembly GCF_029867415.1). Classification (NCBI taxonomy): domain Eukaryota; kingdom Viridiplantae; phylum Streptophyta; class Magnoliopsida; order Fabales; family Fabaceae; genus Vicia; species Vicia villosa. The sequence goes on from NC_081186.1 coordinate 55,329,038, forward strand.
ACAAGGAGCTCCCCAAGCAAGTCAACAAATGGTAGTCTCCCTCAAAGAGATAGTTTGTTCACTTTTGGAATTCCCCAGCCGAGATTCTCCCACAGAGCGACGCTCGACAATCTTCTTCAAATAAGATAGTCTATTTCGCATTTTTGGAATTCCCCACAGGGGCCGATGAGCGGTTCTCTTCTCAAAGAAGTGTGGATTCCCCGACATAATTGACAAGTGGTAATTTTTCCTCCTGGAAAACAGTTTGGTACTTCCCCAGCAGGGTCAGGAGATGCCACTTTTCGTCAAAGAAAATAATTCAGAATCTCCCAGCAGATCGACAAATGATCCCCAGCGGAGTCAACAAATGGTAGTCTTTCCCCAAGGAAAGACAGTTTGTCTGTTAAACATTCAAGAGGTTGATGAATGTTGGTTTTCACCCCGAAAACAGTTCGTTTGCTTTCAAACAAAGTCATTAGCCCCTCAAAAGAGCGCGGGTCCATATGACGATCCTTCAAAAACGTCAAGTTGAAAGGATGGATGGTGAAGTTTCTTTATTTACCGTTAAATGGTATCTTACCTCCAAGTGCTGGTAAGAAGTTTGACGAGGAAACAAACCCTTGAAGTTTCTTTATTTACCGTCAAATGGTATCTTACCTCCAAGTGCTGGTAAGAAGTTTGACGAGGAAACAAACCCTTGAAGTTTCTTTATTTACCGTCAAATGGTATCTTACCTCCAAGTGCTGGTAAGAAGTTTGATGAGGAAACAAACCTTTGAAGCTTCTTTATTTACCGTCAAATGGTATCTTACCTCCAAGTGCTGGTAAGAAGTTTGACGAGGAAACAAACCCTTGAAGTTTCTTTATTTACCGTCAAATGGTATCTTACCTCCAAGTGCTGGTAAGAAGTTTGGCGAGGAAACAAACCTTTGAAGTTTCTTTATTACCATCAAATGGTATCTCATCTCCAAGTGCTGATGAGAAGTTTGATGAGGAAACAAATCTTTGGAAATTTTCTCTTTATCTGAGATATTGTCCAAACACGACTGAGACCAGTTTCGAGATATGGACATCCGAAACAAGGGGGAGGTTGTTTACCTTTTCCTAAGTATCAACACTTAGTTAAAGAAGATGGATTGTGCATCCTACACTGCCATCCATTCGCCAGAGTCCACATCAATTATTTCTACAGGAGTTTGTATCCTCATCCCCCGCCAAGTGCGACAACGGGATCAAGTCATGCAAAGATTTTTTATCAATTACAACATCTCAGGAGCGCCCAAAATTCGGGCATTCTTTGATATTTAAGTCTCTTTTACGCAGGAGAGATCGAGATATCAATCTCTCTCCCTCCAGATAAAATAAACTTAAATAGGGGCATCTGTCATACCCTAATTTTTGACCCCCCTGAGATGACATATCTTCAGGATTTTCATCAGGTCAAAACAAGTACCCAGAGCAGTCATTTCTTCATCTGGCATTTAATCGAGGATGTTCAAAAACAAGAAAACTCAGGCAAAGGATCAATCAGTAGAAGGATTAGTCTCTAACACAATCATAGGACTCAAAAGCTCCATTTTTTTCACCTATGATTGATTAGACATCCAGTCATCTGAGAACAGGTTTACTCAGGTTACCAGACTAGGGTTTTTGAGCCTATCAAGGACTAAAATCAGGGATTACCTTTGGGAAACCCTAAAAAGCCCCAGGGGATCATTCAAAGACATCAATCATCTTCAAATAGCTCATATGACAAGATCCACTGGACATCACACCTCAATTCAAAGTCCACAGTCACCAATTTCATCTGGTCGACAATTAGGGTTTTTGACCTAATTCATCTGGATAGTTGACTTTTAATCAGGGCATGGATCCAAAACTCAAGACATGATTCAAGAACCCCTCCCACCTCAATATAACCCATTTACATCACTCATTTGAGGAGAAGATCTTGATTCTACACAAAAGTCCAAAATCTCACTTTATCTGGAAAAAGTCAACTGTACGGGATCACCTTTGACTTTTAAGATTTTTGGTCAAACCATGACTTTCAAAGATCAATATCATCAATATATGGATATTAAAGTCATTTGACCAAAGAAATTCAAGAAGAATCATCAAGGAGCGAAAAGTCGGGAATTAGGGTTTTTGAGGGCATTGTGGGAACTCAAAATTTCACCTACACAACTCAAAAAACTCCCAACATGAAAGTTGTAGATCTTGCAAAATAAAACAACATCATACATAGGAAATTTTTTCAAAAGATCAACCATTTAAGAGTTTTGAAATTTTGAAGCTTTAGGTTATAAAAACTTAGAAATTTTTCTAAGTGTTTTTAACCTAGTTTTCTTCCAACTTTGGCCTCATTTTTCACAAATTTGCCAAAGGATTCTGAAGAAACCATAAACTAATGATTTGAAGTAGATGTTTAGGGCTTTCCAAATTGTGTTCAGCCTTCTCCAAATTCATTTTGAGCTAAGAGTTATGCTTGTTGAAAGTTGGCCTCATGAAGTGAAACTATAGGTCATGCCTCATTTTTGAACTTTGAAATTTTGTGCACATGACCTCACTTATGGATGCTACACGACCCATACCACATCTGAAAACATGCCATGCATTCATTTTCACCATAGGATAAGAATTGAGGAAGATTCCCAAAACAAGAACATGTGATTATATAATGATTACATTTGGGAATTTATGGCAAATTGATGAATCACCCAAGGAATCTTCTCACCAATCAATTAGAGCTCATTTCTGTCTCAGAATTGTCCCCTAAGATCAAGCAAAATCGAGGGCTAGGGGATTGATCAAATGGAATTAAAATTCTCATCATTGCATAAGAGATATTTGCAAACTTCCTTCATGGACAAGAAAACCAAATCAACCTCACTAAGCAAGCTCACTGCTCTACAACTATACTGAACCATTTGCCTATAAATAGGAGAGCATACCTCAGTAGAAAAACACACCAAAGCAACAGAATTCTTGCTTTCTCTTTTCTTTCTTCATACTTAGTTTTTTCAAAGGTCCTTTGGCAAGAAGACTGGGATTCTTCAAACCAAAGCCCTCTCTTTGAAAGTAAGTATTCAAACACATTGAGGGAGGCATTTAGAGGTGATCCAAACCTCTGGAACACTTCTGGGCGTGGAGAATCATCATCTTCACCTCTCATTTGGAGCACTTGCAGTTGGAGGACCACAGAACAATTCAGGAGGTTCCAAGCAAGGTTAAGCATCCAGGCACATTCCTTAGAGTATAATGAAGCTATTTAGATGGTCGCAGCTCATCTGTAACTGCAGATTCATCATCCTCCATGTTCACTTGAAGCTCAAATCGAAGGAGTCGAGTAGAGCAATTCAGAAGGTTTGAGGTCACAACAAGCATCTAGTTAGCATCACTGAGTCCCAAGGAAGCTTTTAGGATCATTCATACAAACCCAGGTGCTCTCCAACATCCTCACGATCTTCATTTTGAGAGGTATGTTTTTGAACTCTATCTCTTTAATTTAAGTACTCTTTGTGATAAAGCTCAATTCTATCTTGTTCAGCATCATCAGAGGATTGAAAACCCTCTATCATCATTCATTTATCTTTCAGTATAGTCATTTAATTTGATTTTCAAATTTTAGGGTTCTTCACGTTTTCTAGTAAATTAGTTAGATGTAGTTAATATAAATCCATATTAGTTACATATCTGGAATCGTGAGTGAATTTAGAGCAAGTTTGGTCTTTACATCTTTGCGAATGGTTGAGAGTTGAGAGAGTTCAGAATTTCAAAATTTGAGAGCTTGAGGAAGAAGATGACAATGGTGGTGGCGCGCAAATTTCAAATCCCAGGGCAGAGTTTATTTTATATTTAATGATATGCGTTTCATAAACGAATGAATAACTTGCCCCAGTGGCCACACATGCGCTCTTAGTCTCCTCATGCCCAAGGTTTGGGGTTCAAATCCCCCTTGCCCCAGACCTTTTGATTTTATTTTCTTTTTTTGTTCTATACACTTGAATAACATATGTATTGCATTGGAGTCATTCCTTTGACACCAAGCGCGCGTTGGCTCAGTGGTGTTGTTTTGGGACTGGTAACATAAAGGGCGTGTGTTCAAACCATGGTGAGACCAAAACATTATTTTAACCACTAATTTCCTTCATTTTTCTCACAACTTCACACAATTAATTCACCTATCAAATTAAATCATTTTCACTTCATTTTTCACACACTTTTTATTTAATATATCTATTTTGTGAATAATCAAAAAAATCATAACAAATATTATTTATTTCATATATTTTAATTAGGTTTAAAATAGTATGTTTTAAGTATTTTCTTAAATACTTTAGAAATATATATATTCATTTTGTTTTAACCTAATTATCTTGTAAATAATTTTATGATAAAACCCTAATCATTTAGGTCTTAATTAGGTCTAGATTTTATCTTTACCTTGATTAAGTTGACTTCTGTCAATTTGCAAAACTGTTTTCAATCTCCGATTAAACAGACGATTAAGGTTTTCAAACGACAAAACCTTATATCATTTCAATCTTTTCTTTCCAACTGTTTTTTATAACAGTAAATCATTTTCAAATGGGCCTCTATTAGAGTGTAAGACCCAACACCTTCTTTCTTTTCATAGTTTGTTTTTTCAAAACTGTATTTACAAAATCTCCTTTCTGTTTTCAAAACATTCTTCTGGTATTTGAAGGGCATTATTCCCGGTGAAACTCTTCAGATACCTATGTGACCTCTGTCCATCTTCACTTCTTCTGTTTTCAAAACCCTTAACTGTTTATCATAAATATTCAACTGTTATCAAAACAACAAAAATTACTGGTAAGGCTTTGTACATACTTCTCCAAAGGCCTCCACTCCATCCAGGTTAGGCTTTACAAGCTTTCAATTTACAGTCTTTGTTTAAATTACTGTCAAATATAAACTGTACATATATTTGTTTAGAACTACGTTTGAGTGTAAACCCTAGGACAGTTAAACTATATATATATATATATTATAGGAATATGGCCTAGGATTGAGAATGTCTTCCCGGTGAAGGCTCTTTCCTAATTAGAGATCTGTAGTTCAAACCCCCAAGATGAATTATTCCCGGTGAAACATCTTGGCAAAAACCTTAGAACCCAAAATAGGACACATCCACCCAAAGAGGAATTATTCCCGGTGAAACCTCTTACCCATTTGCTTAGAGCCAAAATAAGTTCAAAACCACATAGCTTTCTCTTGTGCTATAACAAGGACCCTCAATTAGCCTCCTCTTGGGCTTTGTACAAGGACCCACAGGCTTCTTAAAAGCATTTCCAGCTTCCTATTGAGCTTGTATACAAGGACCCATCAGGTTTCTTATAAACATAGGAACAGGTCTTTAGTCACCTTTTAGCCTACCCTGGTGAGTTTCTTCCAATTAAAACCAGACTTTAAACAAGCTAAGTTTTGTCTCAATTTTACATTGAGTACACCTTTTGGAATGAGAGACATGGACAGTCTCTGTCACCCTTATCTTCATCAATTTTCCTTAGCAGAGTTTAGGATCCATGTTTGCTTATCCCCAGCAAGAGTCAGCCTTAATCTTGGGCTTTAAAACAAGAAGTCTCCACTAGAAAATCATTCTTCCATTTCAACAAAAACCCCTGGAAAGGGTTAGCCTCCAAATCATTCTTCCATTTCAACAAAAACCCCTGGAAAGGGTTGGCCTCCAAATCATTCCATCATTTTAACAAAAACCCCTGGAAAGGGTTAGCCTCCAAAATCAGTCCTTCAAAACCAAAGATTCATTCTCTTAGGAGATAATTTCCCCACAAGAGTCAAAACCCCTAAAAAGGGTTAGCCTCCAAAGAACATGATAAAAAATCAGTCTTTTAACAGACAATTTCTCCAGCTAAGTCAAAACCCCTAAAAAGAGTCAGCCTCAATTCTGGGCTTTGTACAGAACACCAAAAAAACTCCTTAGTTTAAATTTTCCCCAGTAGAGTTATCATTTCAATAAGTCAATAAATCAATAAAAAAGCCTCAAGCTTGGGCCTCATGCAAGCCAGCTAAAGTCAAATCTTTCATGCAGTAGATAGACATAGCTTATCTCTATAGAGAGATATTTTTACTACTCTACCACATTCAAACAAACAAACATTTCAACATTTCAATTTCAATTTCAATTTCAATCAAGTCTCCCATTTAGGATTTTGAAAGGCATGAGCTGGCAGTAAAACCCAGACATGTGGTAACTTTCCCTAATTTGGATGAGCATCTTTCTTTCATTTAAGAGGCATTTGACTGGTATACTTGCACATACACAAGTAAGGTCCCCCTCTTGAATGAAATGAATTCAGTTATTCTGTCACTCTTTTAAATGTTTGTGGTGGAATAGTAGAAATACCTCTCTGTAAAGATGATTTCATGTCTCTTTACTGTAAACAGAGATTTAATTCAACCTTCAACCTTGAGCTTCAAGCAAGGCACCAAAAATAATTAATTTCCCTAGTTAGTTCCCCGAACTACATTAAGCTCTGACTTCCACTAGGGATATGTAGGCATGAGGTTCACAAGGAATCTCAGCGAGCTAATAATATACCAAAAAAAGTCAGTTTGTCTATCTATCTGTCTGTCTGTCTGTCTGTCTTTTAAATCAATTCAATTCTCTCTCCTAACACAAAGGAGAAACTTTCTCAATCATTAGCAATAAACACAATCACAATGACACAGAGAAGGTTCCTGTAGAGTACTACAGATATGTAGGGTGTTTAAACACTTCCCTATGTATAACCGACCCCCCCGGACACCAGAATTTCTAGTCTAGGTGAAATCCCCACACTTAGCAAACTCTTAGGGTTTAGTTGAGATCTTTTTTTCCATTTCCTATTCGTAGGACAATAAGAAAGTTCGTGTGATATCGTAGGAAGAACTGAAATAAAATTCCTCCCACCACGGACGCATTCTCCTTCCAAATTTCGCGTGAAGGGTCTAGCGTGCCGTCCTCCCAAGTGAAACGGGGAGGTAAAAAAAACGACCACCACACATCATCATCTCCTTCATCTCTAAGGTGAGTCCTTAGATAGAAACTATGGGCTTGCATGTTGGGGATTTCAATTGGGGTTTAGGGATTGTGAATGAACCAATGAATCAATGATGTCAAATCTGTTTGTTTTGCTATAATCCCTGTCTACTGATGTTTCTAAAGGTGTTTATGTGTTACAATTTCGTTTGGACTGTTATACAAGTATAGGGGATCAACTATAGGATGTTGGAACTGGTTTAGAACTCTTAAAATGCAGAATTTTTGGGTCTGTCAGCGATGTAACCGGTTACATTGTTGATGTAACCGGTTACATGTGTGAAAAAGGGTGAAAAACACAGTTTTACAGTGATGTAACCGGTTACATGATTCATGTAACCCGTTACATTGCTGTTTGGGCAGATTTTCCAAAACTTCGAAAATTCATAACTTTTGCGCCGTAAGTCCGTTTCAAGCAAACTTTATATCGTTGGAAAGCTAGTAACATGTACTATCTAATGAAATAGGTCCCCAAACCAGAATGTTTGATTTAATAATAGTGGAACCCCACTTAGTGAATCAATGAATTAGTATGAGAACTTATGTTTCTATCATTCGATTAATAATTCTCATGTTATGCGTGGCATATATTATCTATTGCTTATCATGAATGTGATATCCATAATTGTAAATGTTATGCCATTATGTTTTATACATGGAAATCTATGAAAACTCCGTCGTTTTGGTTAAACGATTGGATTGATTGCTTTGTTTGTGACCTTGACATTACGTCATATTTCTGTATGCTTGAATCGAAGTGGCCAGAAGGCTAGATTGGGACGCTGCTCCGACTTTGTAGTCTATGAGCCCTCCCGGACCGTGTAGTCCAATGGAATAACCCGTTCATGTGTATTGTTCGATATGGTGTGCATCTGAGCTACTGTTGCAGTGTGCTCGTGAGTTTCCGTACGGGGTTTTACTCACTTGGCGTTAACACACTTGCGTGCTCGGTATGGTGGGGTTATGCGGCCATGTAGACTAATGCATAATGAGGTAACTCACCTCTAGTGAAGTCACGTAGACTAATACTAGGCTTTTTCCCGATGGGCTCAGGCGTCAAGGTGGCGGTTTGTACTCGGCGTAACTCACTAGCGTGAAGGAGGTTAACGGAGCAATGACGCCATTTAGGCAAAAGTCATCTCGCGGACATTTAGGCTTGTGTGAACCTGTTTAACCGTCTTGCAGTGTGCTTGTACAAGTCCCTTGACATATAGGCAGGAGGTTACTCATCGAGGATCCATTTATTCAATAATCTAGCCGAGGTTGTTACACTTTTGGATTCCCCGTATATGGATGCGGGTTTGCATACTTGTTTGTTATACAATGTGTATTTGTTTTAGGCAAGTCCAATGGTGGACGAGTCACTTGTTTTCTCCGTACTTGTACCGGATGTGAGGATAAACCCCGGATCAATGGTGGATTCGGTTTTGTTGATGCATGTACCTTGTAGACCCGAGTGGACCCATAGGATAGGAGGACTCACTGAGATTTAGTAATCTCACCCCAATCAACTTATATTTTTTCACGTGCAGTTTAGTAGCGTTTGACAGATAGCAGGTTCGGATGGACGGCTTAAAGTGGTGACGGCTCGGAGACCTCGTCAGATCTCATTTTCCGCTGTGCAGATCCATTGAAGACACATGTGTTGTAATTCTTAGTAGAATTTCATGTTGTATTTTATATGGATCTCTCTATATCTATAGCTTTTGTATCTACTCAATATCAATTTTAACGTTTCATGCATAATATACTAGTCAGTTATGTATGGGGTCTTACAGTTGGTATCAGAGCAGGTCGATTCTCGGCCGAGCCATGAGACATCACTAGCAATCCCTTTCCTCCTCACGTGTGTGCGTTGCTAGCCTGATTTTACTGAAATCTCATTCAGTTGTTGAACTTGATCAACTCATCGACTGGGTGTGAGACAGTAGAATTACGGCAGAGCCGTCACGAGGACTCGTAAACCTGTAAGTGTCGTGAACCCAAGTATCAAGGATTAGTTGGGTGGTGAATTATATATGGATGCTGGATTTATTGGACGACGTAAGTAGAAGGGATATTGGATTCGTCAAGCTTAAGAGGAGCGTTTGACGCAAAGAAGTTATACCCGAACAGTCAAGGTGTGGATCGAGACAACTAGAACCCCTAGGATTTTGACTGGACGGAGTGCAACTTTCTCTAAGTCTTGGTAATAGCAAGGGAAATCCAAATAGGATTGAGTAGGAGCCTTGTAAGTGAGATTCTCCGAAGGTGTTGAGCTGGGGATTAGTAGGATTCAGTACCGAGGATGCTGCCGGTGTTAAGTATGACGAGTGAACTGATAGGACAGAATGACCTCTGGAAATGCGGATAGAAGAGTTAGACCTTTCTGTTTGCGCTGGTACGGACAGTAGTTGGATGGACGAAGTATTAGATCCTGATCCAACTTGAAGTACCCTAAGCAAGAGTAGTTTCCTAGTAAAAGTTGGTGGAATGTACGAGCGTGGTAGCTTACGATTGGGTGAGGCTTGAATATCCGGTCGATAGAAGAGGATATGTAATTCTATTCTTATCATTTTATATTTAAGTTCAAGAACTATGCTAGATGGAATATGAAATGATGTAGAAGCGTGAAATGCAGTGACCTAAGTTCATGTTAGTTAATGTTCGTCTGACCCCGAGTGAAGCCATAGAACTACGCTTGGCATTGGGCGTTCAGGCGAGTAAGAACTAAGATCTATCTGGAACGTCAGTAGGATAATCGCAGTTGAGTTGGTTGTTAGGAACCATAGTATTCCTATCTGGACTGAATTATCCTTGGAATCTCATGCATGCGTGGGATGAGTGGGTACGCGCACTGCATGGTAATTCGAAGTTGAACTTCAATCTTCGTGCTTGGCGTTTTGGCTTTCCGAGTAAGTAAACCTTGGTGTGTAGCACTCTCGGGTTTTAGCATCCCGCGGAGTGTGATTCGAAGGACTTGAGGAACGGTGAGCCTATTGAAAGCCTGTTAGACGCTTGTCGGTTGTGACTTTAGGATACGCGTGGAGATCATTATACACCACTGAGGTAGGTTACCTAGATACATGGCCTCGGGGTTGGACCACCATGTTGGTACTACCACACGGGTATAATGCCACAGTATCGCTATCGTGCACAAGATGCGTGAGTAATCCTTTTTCCGACATGTGTGGGACAAAGGTGATCTGAAGCTCAAGGTAGAATCCTGATTTGGCACTCGTGAGACACAGATCTAAACTCTCATAAGGTATGTGGGATAAGGATCCATATGTCGTTCTCGATAGTAGAGGAATAACTAGACAGCTGATGGTGAAATGGATCAAGATCCAATACTATACTTATGGAGACCATGAGTGATCGTGATCGCGTGAGTTAGTATCAGATTGTACCTTGGGGACGTTCTCGTTTCGTGAAGTGTTAAGTTGGAAATCTTGCATGAGTGTCTAGAGTGAGACTCATGTGCGGTCATGATATCCTGGTCAGCATAGTGAGTGGATATCATGTACCATTGGCGACCGGTGATGGAATATGCGAATTGTATCTAGATCGGCTCGATGTGTGATGTGTCTGGTAAGGTATTGCTAGATACTCTGAGTGGAGAAGTATTAATCTTGGTAAAGCATAGACATTTTGTTTTAGGACTGCTAAGGAGTCTATGAAAGAGACGTTCGGAGTACAAAGTGTAATTTTTGCATTGTGACTACACTCAAACCGTTGGAAGCACTGCAATGAAGGATGTAGCCGCCGAGGAAGTCAGTTCAGTGTCTGAATTCAAAGGTTGAACATACATTAGATGACTGTGTGAATGGAGTGTGGTTATGGGAGGATTATTATATCAGTAAGTCACACGAGTTATCAGAGGTGATACTACGCTAAGAGAATGAAGGAGTATGGTTGGGTAAAAGTTGTATAGAACTGCTAGAGTTATCATGAGTTGCAGTACGTTTTTGAAGGGTTACCATACCTTCTATGTAACCAGACTTGTTGGAAGGGAAAAACACAGCAGTTGTACGCTGTGGAAATCAGTGACAAGGACAAACCTATAAGTCAGTGAGTATTTGGGTTTCAATATCCTGAGAATGAAACGTGTACCTAAGTTGTGGTAGATGAACTATATGTAATGGTAGAGTAAGTAGAAGCTTGATTCTGGAGAGTATGCAACTTTCAAGAGTAGTGGTCGATGATGGATGTATATGGAGTCCTAACACGTGTTGTAATTGGACAGCTATAGATAAGGAATTATTGTGTATTAATGGAAACTAAGTGAATTATGTATATAACGTGACTCAGAGGATTTCAAGGTATGTGACTTGTTGGAATCAGATTAGCGCAACGGATCAAGGAAGAATCGGATAAGCCTGGGGTAGGAACGGGCGAACTAATTATAGGATCTTCTCTTGGGATGGGAGTATCTCCCTAAAAGGAACTCGTCGAAGCAGCGTTTCGTTTATGTCAGTCTCTCTCGGAGATCCACCATAATCTCGAGAGGTGTCATCAATGGGTCGGATTGGCGTAAGTTCCTTGTGGCTATGCCTTATGCAGTACGAGCGTGCAGGAAGGCGTGGGGAGTGTTTGCAGGTTAACTGTTGAATTTCACTTTTCATCAGTGGAATCTTGTGTGAGGTGGTTGAATAACAAGGTTGTAGTAGCAAAGTGTTTCACCTTGTGGATGGTAATGACGGTTGTTACGGATAATACCGAAACGAGAATCGAAGTAAGAAGCCTTAGTTGCATACGCAAAGGGGAACTTGGAGTGAGTTGTCGTAAGCATCAGGGAGTTGGAAGTTAAGACCAAGGGAATTGGAAGTCATCTTAACGTCATTGAATGGACTAATGTAGGAGGAAATCCGATGTTTCGTTGTGGAGAGCAACGTGGTAGCGAGGATTCATGAACAGGAAGCGATTCATGGTGAACGGAAGGAATTCGAGGACGAATTCTATTTAACGGGGGAGAATGTAATACCCGGTATTATAATTGTCCAATTACCAATTCTAAATCAAATTGAGATGAGTAATGGATAAATATGATACACATCCTTACTAATAGGTTTACCACTTAAACCATGTCAATTAGTGAGAATGAGGGTATTATGGAAATTTCCCACTTAAATGAGAATTAAGACTTGTTTGGTTTTTTCTTCATGACCCTAACCATTTGAACACAAAACCAGAATTTTGGAAAGAATAGAAGAAAAAGAAGGAAACGTGGAAGAGGGAGGAGGAGAGAAAAGCTCCATTTTTGCATGCAATAGAATCTGTCCAAGCTTTATCTCCATTATCATCTCCATCTTGCTACAGCTTCATCATCATCTCCTTCATCTCTAAGGTGAGTCCTTAGATAGAAACTATGGGCTTGCATGTTGGGGATATTAATTGGGGTTTAGGGATTGTGAATGAACCAATGAATCAATGATGTCAAATCTGTTTGTTTTGCTATAATCCCTGTCTACTGATGATTCTAAAGGTGTTTATGTGTTACAATTTTGTTTGGACTGTTATACAAGTATAGGGGATCAACTATAGGATGTTGGAACTGGTTTAGAACTCTTAAAATGCAGAATTTTTGGGTCTGTCAGCGATGTAACCGGTTACATGGTTGATGTAACCAGTTACATGTGTGAAAAAGGGTAAAAAACGAAGTTTTACAGTGATGTAACCGGTTACATGATTCATGTAACCCGTTACATTGCTGTTTGGGCAGATTTTCCAAAACTTCGAAAATTCATAACTTTTGCGTCGTAAGTCCGTTTCGCGCAAACTTTATATATTTGGAAAGCTAGTAACATGTACTATCTAATGAAATAGGTCCCCAAACCAGAATGTTTGATTTAATAATAGTGGAACCCCACTTAGTGAATCAATGAATTAGTATGAGAACTTATGTTTCTATCATTCGATTAATAATTCTCATGTTATGCGTGGCATATATTATCTATTGCTTATCATGAATATGATATCCATAATTGTAAATGTTGTGCCATTATGTTTTATACATGGAAATCTATGAAAACTCCGTCGTTTTGGTTAAACGATTGGATTGATTGCTTTGTTTGTGACCTTGACATTACGTCATATTTCTGTATGCTTGAATCGAAGTGGCCGGAAGGCTAGATTGGGACGCTGCTCCGACTATGTAGTCTATGAGCCCTCCCGGACCGTGTAGTCCAATGGAATAACCCGTTCATGTGTATTGTTCGTTTTTGTGTGCATCTGAGCTACCGTTGCAGTGTGCTCGTGGGTTTCCGTACGGGGTTTTACTCACTTGGCGTTAACACACTTGCGTGCTCGATATGGTGGGGTTATGCGGCCATGTAGGCTAATGCATAATGAGGTAACTCACCTCTAGTGAAGTCACGTAGACTAATACTAGGCTTTCGCCGGATGGGCTCAAGCGTCAAGGTGGCGGTTTGTACTCGGTGTAACTCACTAGCGTGAAGGAGGTTAACGGAGCAATGACGCCATTTAGGCAAAAGTGATCTCGCGGCCATTTAGGCTTGTGCGAACCTGTTTAACCGTCTCGCAGTGTGCTTGTACAAGTCCCTTGACATATAGGCAGGAGGCTACTCATCGAGGATGCATTTATTCCATAATCTAGCCGAGGTTGTTACACTTCTGGATTCCCCGTATATGGATGCGGGTTTGCATACTTGTTTGTTATACAATGTGTATTTGTTTTAGGCAAGTCCAATGGTGGACGAGTCACTTGTTTTCTCCGTACTTGTACCGGATGTGAGGATAAACCCCAGATCAATGGTGGATTCGGTTTTGTTGATACATGTACCCTGTAGAACCGAGTGGACCCATAGGATAGGAGGACTCACTAAGATTTAGTAATCTCACCCCAATCAACTTATATTTTTTCAGGTGCAGTTTAGTAGCGTTTGACAGATAGCAGGTTCGGGTTGACTGATAAGCTAGCTGATAGCTTATAGCTTATGACTGATGGCTGATGACTGATGACTTATAGCTTATAGCGGATGATTGATACTGATAGCTTATAAGATAATTGAAGTGTTTGGTAAAATTAGCGGTTCAATTAACTTATAAATGCAAAATGACAGAAAAGATATTTAATATATATTTATTTTATTTTAAATTAAAATAAATTACAAGGGTTAAAAATGAATTTTAATTAAAATAATAAGGATAAAAAAGGAAGAAAAAATGATAAGCTATAAGACATAAGCTAAAACGCTATTTGAAATAGCGTCTGGAAAATAAGCTATAAGCTAGAAAAATAAGTTATAAGCTCGTGATGAAAAGACCGTTACCAAACTGGTCTAAATTATCATATGAGCTTATAAGACATAAGACATAAGCTATAAGCTCAAAAACTTGACTTACCAAACAGAGCCAATATCAATTTTAACGTTTCATGCATAATATACTAGTCAGTTATGTATGGGGTGTTACAATTAAATTCTAACATTTTCCTATTTTAATTTTAATTTTAATTTTGTTGTCTATAACTATTATATTATTAAACAATAGAGTTATTAGTAATATTGTTTATTATTATCTACTACTGTGTCTACAAAAATTACGTTAATTGATAGTTGCTTAATCAACCTAGTTAATCAGTGTATTCGGTAATGATATCACTTGTGTGTTTCAATTTTTTGAAATAGAGAGACGGTGTGAGTTACAATATATGTGAAAAAATAAAATATGAAAAACAAACAAAATACTGATAGACAAATATGTGTATTCACCAATCATATGTTTTTTTTTCTCCCTAAATTCATAAAATAAATTATACTTAATTGACTTAATCAATTTTCATAAAAATAAAATGATATTGTCATCTTCAAATTTAATTTCACCATTTATAAATCTATGATATTGTCATCTTCAAATTTAATTTCACCATTTCACCATTTACAAAAAATATATTTATTTTATAGTAAAATAGCACAATTTTAAAAAATATACTCTATTTTATTTGATTTGCATATGTCTAAAATTAAATAAAATATATCATAAATATAAAATAATTTATTTTAATTTTATACAAATAAGATAATTAATTATAATAGAGATAAAATATACACTCTCTTATCTATAATAATTTTGTGTGTGCAGTTTTTAAGTCTTTTAGCAATAATATAGTTATCTTATAATCAACAATATAATTATTTATTAAAAATATATTTATTTTAGAAGCATGTTGTCTAATTATTTAAGAATTATAATATTTTTATATATGAAACCACTCATACCATGGAAAATAATTAATTTAAATTTGTTAAATCACAATATTTATTCTCTAATTTTTTTAATTTTTAGTTTTAAAAACTAGTAGAAGACCCGTGCGTCCACACGGGTAAATCAAATTTTAAGATGAATAATGTATTACAAATGCAAAAAAAGAATTTTAAAATTCGAATGAGAAATGTTAATTTAAGATTCACAAAGTATAATATAGATGAAATGAATCTATATATAGTAGGTATGTAATATTTAAAAAGAAATATTTATCAAATCACCAAATTGATAAATTTAATATGTCTAATAACTATAAATTTACAAGTATGAGTAATAACTATAAATATTTATAAATATCACTGATAATTATAATTAAATATTTATAATATTTTATTGTTTAAATAAAAAAGGTATTGTGGTGATAGTGTCCCGTGAAAATAATGAGTTTATGCTAATTATAAATATTTATAATATTTTGTTGATTAAAATAAAAAAGGTATTGTGGTGATAGTGTCCCGTAAAAACTTCTTAGATGAGTAGTTTTCGATTTTAATTGGTATAACTAAAATTAGTTAGAAATGTAATGAAATGTAATGAAAAACTTATTATTATTATTATTATTATTATTATTATTATTATCATTATCATTATCATTATCATTATCATTATCATTATCATTATCATTATTATTATCATTATCATTATCATTATCATTATTATTATTATCATCATTATTATTATTATCATTATTATTATTATCATTATCATTATCATCATTATTATTATCATTATTATTATTATTATTATTATTATTATTATTATCATCATCATCATCAAAAGCTGACCTCCTTTATTCCTTTATGGCAACACCGTTTTTTATTAACTAATGAGTAATTTTTTAGTTTATTAACAACATATTCCCTCTGGCGTAAGAATTAAATGTATTGAGACATTTTTTTAAAAGGTGGGTTTTTTTGTAAATTTGTTTATATATGAGAGCGGAATGAGTATGCTACAGAAAGAATGAATTAAATAATAAGAAACAAACAACAAAATTCGTGACATAGTCATGTTAGTTAATAAAGTTAATATCGTACATCTGGTTTTTTAGAAATAGAAATTATAAGTAATTTTGCATGGTAGTTAAATGATTTATATTAAACTACATGACACAATTTTATAAATAACATTAACTTATTGCAAAAGTGTTGTAGTCCTAAAAAAATTATTGCAGTCCTAAAAAATTGCAAATGGGAAAGACCATATACAAATGAGAAAGACCATATTCTCTCCATATGCAAATGAGAAAGACCAATTTTAAGTTAAACGTAAATAGTATACAAATTGAATCAAAAGTTTTAAATAATTCACCAATAAAATAGAAAGGCACATAAAAATTGACTACAGGGAAGATTAAAATTAAAATAGAAACTCCCTACAGTCATTTTCTTTTACTCATGTGCTTTGTCTTGGCGTCTTTGCAAAGAAAATTGTGAATCACTGCTATTAATAATCTGCACATTTCATCTGCAGAAAATAAAGAATGATACCATCTCAGTAGATACATTTTTTTTTTGAAAAAAGCAAACTTAACACATTTCATTTATCAAACATTCTTCAATACAAGGAGGAAATATATTAAAGAACATACGCCTAGTCCAAGAATTGGCCGCCTTAGCTAACGTATGGGCAACCGAATTCGCTTGGCGCCTAATGAACTTAACCTCAAAGTTCGGAAAAGAGCACAACAAATTCTGAATAGACTTAATGATAAAACTAAACTCAGAGGATCCAACATGCTTAGTATGGATAGCACTGACAATAACTTGGCAATCGCTTTCAGATATAACATGAGAAAATTGGGAGAAGATAGCATGCTGGATAGCTTCCTTTAAAGCAATAGCTTCGGCTTCAAAAACGGACAAAAGTCCCACATCCCACGAAGTACCTGCACTGATGAATCTTCCCAAATGATCTCTAAAGCACCACCCCCTATTAGTCGATCCACGAACATTATTAAAACCTGCATCAACATTGCATTTCACCCGATTAACCATAGGTGGAATCCAATCAACCGAATTATTATTATTATCGCACACCATAGACTCCTCTTTGGCTTGAAACCAATCATACCAATTGTGATAAGCTTGTAATCCAATTCTTATTGCGTCTTCTCGACTATCCTGCCACACCACGTTATTCCTACTTCTCCACAGAGCCTCAAGCATGACCGCAAATCTTCCTGCATCCCTACGGTCCTCACGGCTACAGATGTCCAAAATAATTGACTTAGCATCATGAAAAGAATGTAAACGAGTGTCAATTAAAGAGGACAAACCTGCTGCCCACCAACTTTGACTCGTAGAAATACAACCAAAGAAAATGTGCCACTCATCCTCTTCCTCTAACTCACACCAAGGGCAAAGAGAGGGGCAAAGTACATGGTGTTGTTGTAGCTTTGTACGAGTTGGGAGGTAACCTCTACAGATACGCCATAAAAGATGCTTTGCTCTAGACGGAGCAGATATGCTCCACAAATTCTTCCAATTGCCCTCCACCCCAAGATTCCGAGTACTACTTTGCTTCTCTCTCAGGATCCTATAACCCGATTTCACACTATATTCACCATTTCGCTCCTCTTGCCAAACCAACCTGTCCTCCTTAACCTCCTCCACCAAAGGAACTTTAAGAATAGATTCAGCCCCCGTATGATCAAAAAGATTAGTCACCTTCCCCACATCCCACTGTTTGACATTGGGAAGAAAGAGATCCTTAACAAAGAGTTCATGTGCATCTTGATTTTGTGGTCCTCCAACCCACCGACTCCCTTTCTCACGAAGCCATGGTTCATGCATCACCTTAATACTCCTTCCATCCCCTATACTCCACCTACTCCCAATCTTTAACACCTCCCTAGCTTTCCACAAACTACGCCAAACGAAACTCGGATTGTTGCCAACCTTTGAATCTAGATAGGATGAGTGAGGAAAATATCTTGCTTTGAAGATTCTAGATACAAGAGAATTGGGCTTCGACAAAAAATTCCAACCTTGTTTTGCCACCATAGCCATATTGAAAGCTTTGAAATCCCTAAATCCCAGACCTCCCTCCTTCTTCAACATAGTCATTCTCTCCCAAGCCAGCCACCTTATACCTTTGTTACTGCGACCTCCTCCCCACCAAAACGAGTTGAGCATTTTTTCAATGTTGTTCACCACCCCATCCGGAATCAAGTAGATACTCATAATATAGGCCGGAATCGACTGAAGCACTGATTTAATCATAACCTTTTTCCCCGCTTTAGATAAAGACCTACCACTCCAAGAATTGATTCTTCTCCATATCCGGTCCTTAATAAAAGAGAACACCGCCTTCTTACTTCTCCCAATCATTGATGGTAGACCGAAATATGTTCCTGTTCCTATAACATGTCTCACCCCCATTACTTTGGCTAAATCCTCTTGAGCTGGCCCACTCAGGTTACGACTGAAAAACACTTCGGATTTAGAAAGATTAATCACTTGACCCGTCGCATCAGCATAAATTTTTAGAATCTCTATAAGGTTAGACACCTCCATAAGATTTGCCCTGCAAGATAGAAAACAATCGTCAGCAAAAAGCAAGTGAGACACACTAGGTGCCCCCCTGCATATATGTGCTCCGTGAATATCTCCTCGTGAAACGACTCTTTTAATGAGCGCAGAAAGGCCTTCAGAAACCAGAATAAACAGATAAGGTGACAGAGGACCTCCTTGTCTCAATCCCCTTCCAGGAAAAATGGGTCCGACTCTATCAGAATTAACGAGCACCGAATAATGCACCGAAGTTACACACATCAACAACCAATGAATCCATCTCTCATCAAACCCCATACGCATCATAATCTCTCTCAGAAACCCCCAGTCAACTCTATCGTAAGCTTTACTAATATCAATCTTTAGCGCCATACTAGCCATGTTACCACTCGTCTTTCTTTTCAACGCATGAATAATTTCAGTAGCTACCATAGCGTTGTCAAGAATGGATCTCCCTTCAATAAAAGCAGATTGCTCCTCCGAAACACACTTATCTAATACCACCTTCAACCGATTAGAAAGTAACTTGGAAATTAACTTGTAAACAACATTACAAAGAGAGATGGGTCTGAGATCCTTCATATTCTTAGGATTAGCACATTTAGGTATAAGACATATGTTAGTTTCATTAAGCTCAGGTGGGAAGAAACCCCTGGTCATCCACGTAGTCACTGCATGAAAGATATCATCACCACACAAATACCAAAAGTGCTGGTAGAAAGCCGGGTTAAATCCGTCGGGACCCGGAGACTTATATGGATGCATCTGAGTTAGAGCTTCATATAATTCTGCTTTGGTAATATGCGAGATCAACTTGCTATTGTCATCCTGAGAAATAACCGGCTGAACACAATTCAAGACCGGTTCATACAGCCCCTGCCTTGCAACAAACAATTCTTCAAAATAAGATTTTGCGATACGACTTAGATCCTCTTGCTCTGTTACCACGACCCCTGTATCATCCATAAGAGAATCTATTCTCTTGAATCTCTTCCGAACAGTAGCCGACCTATGGAAAAATTTAGTATTTGAATCGCCATATTGTAGCCAATGCATTTTAGCTCTTTGTTTCCAAAAAATCTCCTCCTGAATCAGAATCTGATTATACTCCCTTTGTGCCTCAATAAATCTAGCTGCTGCCCCTTCGTCATTCGCCGATCTCGCCGCTTCCATGGCTGCCATATGAATTGACAGTGTGTTGAGCTGTTCTTTTCCTTTCACCTTATTCCAGCTTGCTAACTCTTTCGCACAATTATTTATTCGGTTTAGCACCCCATTATTATTAGTAGCCTGCCAACCTCTCTTTACCACATCTGCTAGTTCATCATTTTTTAGCCACGCGTTCTCGAATTTGAAAGAATACTTCCTCAGCTGATTTCGTTTAATCGGGTCACAGTGCAAAAGAATACATTTATACTTCACATTTATACTTCCTCAGTAGATACATTTATACTTCACATTTATTCACAAAATAACCAACTTATTTATTGACTATTAAAAGTAAACTTATTTTGTTTACAAAATAATCAAACTTATTTATTGACTATTCAAAGTAAATTTATTTTGTTTACAAAATAATCAAACTTATTTATTGACTATTAATTATTTGTGATTTCTTCTCTCCTCTTCCTCCTTCAACCATATCTTCAAACTCTGCATCAACATCATTAGTTCCTATGATATTTTCAAGAACCTTCCTTCCTTTTTCCTTTGATCCTCATTTCACTACCTGTTCTCCCAAACCAATGCCAACGCCAAGCATAATTTGACCTATAATTAGCATAGCTAGATTAACTGCAACAACATTCAGAACAAATCCGATGAGAAAGATGATACGGCCTGCTATGATACTTGTCCTCCATCTGTACTTTCTTGTAGCAAGCGTCGCCACCAAGGGTGCAACTAAAACAAAAAATATAAAACAGAAGTAAATATAGCAAGGACTTGATTGTTATACCCGCAGTAGTTGTTTTCGTGTGTGTGATCTTTTATGTTCGTACACCGAGGGGAAAAACTTGAGAACAAATACATTCATAGAAATAACTCCTCCTTTTAATCATATCACATGCATCAAATTTCTATAAAAACTATTGCAGAACATAAAAGTGAAGGTGGAAGAGAATGAAATATTGCAGAAGCTGAAATTCCAACATCATATCCAAAGAGAGAGCTTCCAGTTGCAACAACAATGTAAGCAATGATGACATGATGTTCTCTTAGTGTCGTTGGACCTTGGTCTCTTGCTGTCGATGATTACTTCGTGTACTCCTCTCCAATCTTTATCGTGTAGGCATAAAACTGAGGAATTAAGAAAAAGTAAGGAAAATAGCAGCATGTGACTTATCAAATATACAAATGGTTCTTTGTATCATATGCATACCTTCAATTCTGAGTATTAACTTCTGCTTACCTGATTCAGAGACTTGGTCCAAATGAAAAGGGGTATGTGTTGCAATGGTAATCCCAAAACCTAATCTAGAGGAAAAACAAAAAGAATCCAACTTCTGAATAATCTAAAAGTAATTAAAACATTTCAGTAGCTAAATATAAATAAAAAATAGTTATATTTAGCTGCAATATAAAAAAACCATTTTATGTAATCAATACCATTGTCTATAAGTACATAAGGTCATTGATCCAAATATAATGACATTTCGTGCATACTTATGTCTTCCAACGTGCGAGCATAGGCTAACAAATACTTTATCTTGTAGACCATGTAGCTCAATGTGTTTCCTAAATCGACTTATTAAAACAGGTCCACAAACTCCACAACTGCAATCAAGTGATCCATGTGAACACACACAAACATATGAACCTTTCAAAGTTTCAGTTGTTCCAAGTGCCACTCTCCATACTTCACAAGTACTTCTTCAACAAAGATTTCAACATCAAAATGTGTAAATCTCCTGCAATAGTCATGATGTAACCCTACAAACCTCCTTATTAACCTGCAGTACAACATGTTAGCATACACACACAAACCAATTACCGAATCCTACTGCATAAATGCTAACAGTAACCAAACATCATCAAGAAACATTTCACACATAAAGCATCACCAACATCATAAGGAAAAACCTGTTATGTGCTACTGGATATTGCCTTCATAACCATAAATGCAATGCCTTGCAACATCAATGTCAAACATTATGCATCACAATCCACTAAGATCTGAAAAAAAAACTACACATGAAAAAACTGAGATGCTTCTCCTTTCTAATTTCCAATGTCACTTTTGTTTTTCTTGCATAACACTGATATGCTTCTCCTTTCTAATTTCCAGATCTGGAAAAAACTACACATGAAATGCATCTAAATCTAATAAAACACAAATAATCATAAGGAGAGAAAAAGATAAGTAAAACATAGAAAGGTACAAAAAAATACTTACTACAAATCTTAAACCAGAGATCCTTGCAGATTTCATTCTTTTTAACTCAGAAACTCTCACAATATCAACACTTTTCCAAAACCCTAAATTTGAATATGCTATCCTGGACGAAAAAATACAGATTTAGAGTCAAAATAAAAATGTGAAAACGATAACGAAAATGTAAACGAAAACAAAAGCAAACAGATTTGAAAGAGAAAGGGGGTGACTTTACCATTTTCAGTGAACAAATTCTTGAGAGATTGAATGAATTTGCGGTTGTTTTGACCGTGCACATAGTGAAGAATTCGCTAGGGTTTGAATGGAAAAGAGAAAAGGAAACAGAGAAAAGGAAGAGTTCATGGAAAGAGAGAAAAAGAGTAATCGGTTAAAAGCATATAGGAAAGTAGAGTATTGATTTGAAATGGAAAAGTATAGATATGCAAATTATGAAGAATGAGAGGTGTTAGGGTTTGTGGGGTTTAGAATGAGAAGAGGGAAACGGGAGAGAGATAATGATATAGTATTGAAAATGACAAAAGTTTGGAAAGAGGGTGGATAGAGGAGAATGAGAGGGAAAAGGGAATTTGAAAAAATTGAATGCCATTTGTACAAAAGGACTCTTTTCATTGGTTGGAATTAATTGAATTAGTAAATTATGATAAGGGGCATTCGTTAGTGTTAATTAAAAAGCAAGGAAGGGTAATTTAGACGGTTTGGTGGCATGTTCTATTCATAGTTAGGTAGTTGATGAAGAAAAAAAGTAATAAAAATGTGATATAATAAGTATAGTATTAATTTATTATTAAATCTTGCACTGACCCTGTAACAACTACGCAAAACATATGTCTAGAATAATGTATTACATAGTTAGAAGATGGTACTGAAATATACAATACGCCTAAACGGCCAATAGTTATGTATTCATTACAACACTGGTTAACCAAAATACATAAACATAATATAGCCAAAAGAATAAAAGACTAAAACGAAAGCTTCACGAAACATCCATCACGCCTATCACTACACCGCTTTGCTCTTTCCTTTATCCTGAGATGAAGCACCTGCAAAATAATAATAATAGGAATGGGGTGAGATACTAATCTCAGTGGGTTTCCCTATCTTAGGGTCCACTCGGCTCTACAAGGTCCCGAAAAGAAGTTCCTAGCAAGTCTTTACCCATACAGTTATGAAGTACTTACTTTAACCTAGAGAATGAATCTTATTTCCAACATTGTGTTAAGTAACTCATGTGGACTATAGAGAACCATGAGATCAACATTGAATCGCCACTACGATTCAACTCCCCCAATATCCCATGGCCCGAGTCGTACAACGACATTCACCCGTAATGGGAAGTGACAAAGGAAAGGTGGCGGTCCACATCTCCAGGAGTTCATCCCCGAAGAATAGCTCCTGAACTATGGAGCACGACCCATTCCCGAGGCTCATGCTCGAGAAATAATCTGCATATATATGGCACAGGGGCATCCTTGGAATCATCTCACAAGAAGTAGCCAACATATATGTGTAACATGTCTCATTCTCAGATCATCAATGACCAATGAACAGTTACTATCCTTCTGTCTGTTCTCTAACCCCTCGTCCCATACTTACTACACCAATATATTTTAGGATCTTGGAAGGAGCCGCTTAAAGGGAAAAAGGGAAAAAGCGGACAACTTCCAACCATTACTCTTACTTATGCTTCCTAAAGTTCATATTTCCAAGTCTTTATCTTTATTAATCAAGATACAAGAATATAAACGTGGATTATATAATAATTAAGAGTGTGTTATATTTGTGGAAACTTATGCATCTTATAGCCCTTTCCTATAGCTTTCCAATGCCTCCGACGACGTCTAATTCCGAGTTACGGAACTCTAGTTATGGTCAAAACAATAAAAGGAAAATTTGCTGTCAGGTGCAATCGATTTACACTGTTGTGCAATCGATTGCTTACTGAACAGAATGTCCTGAATGACAATTTTTCACCGTGCAATCGATTGCTTGACCCATGCAATCGATTGCTTACTGAACCAGAAGCAAAAATACCATTTTTCCTGCATTAAATCAGTTCCAAACACATTCTATTCTCATCCTAAGCTAACCCAACATTGAAAGAGCTCAATTATCATGAATTCACAAGTAAGATATCATAGTATCCAACATACACACTCATGTTATCAAGAATCAAACAATTTTCATAACTCATATAACATGTAAAAACAACATTCATGATCATCAAGCTCACACCGAGACAAGCAACATTCTCAAAACCCCAAATCCCCATTATCATAAACCCTAACAATTTACCCAAGGCACTATATAGAAACCCACCTTAAGAGGGAAAAGATGAAGGTTGGAGGCTGGTTTGGTGATAAGGATGATGATGTTGCATGCAGAAACTTGGAATTGTATTCCTCTCTTCTTCTTCTCTTGTCTGCCCCTCTCTTCCTCTTGTTCTTGATTTCAGAATTACTCTAAGAGTGGAAAAGAACAAATGGGAAGGAAATCTGTTAGATACTACAAAATTGGTTTATGTAGTTCACAAGTGAAAGGACTAATATGCCCTCCACTTAAACTTTCATAAACTAATCATGTTTAGCTTCACCAATTTATTCTAACACCCTCCTCTAATTACTAATCATCATAATCATTCCTAATTACCAATATTAGTATAATTAGTGTGATTAGAAATCTAGCGATGTTATAGAACCTACAAATAAATAATTAGTAAACCCCGTAATTAATTACACCTATTTAAATAAATCAATAAATATTTTTTTTTTATTTTGATGTTTTTATTATAATTATATGATAAATGTCTCATAAATATGATGTTAAATAATATCGTTGTTAATACAAAACTAAAATATTTAAAAGATTCAAATATATTTGAATAAAGAAAATTAATTCTGCAATAATTACATAATTTCACAATATTAATTATTAATTATGATAAATTGTGATATTTTTTCTCATCCTGCCTACGAAGAGTGATTTATAGATTGACATCTTCTCATTTATTATATCACAAATATTATGTAAAAATAAAAGAGATGTTTGCAATTTTTTTACTAGATGAATGTATCCCATAAGTAACCATTTAAAAATCAAAAAGATTTAGATAATATTTTATCAACTATATTATTTAAAGGGTTAAATATGTTTTTAGTCCCTATAAAATTACCCAAAATGGTTTTTAGTCCCTATAAAAAAAATAGTGACTTTTAGTCCCTATAAAGTTACTTTTGCACTCAGTTTTAGTCCTTGTAGAGGGACCAAAAGTGAGTGCAAAAGTAATTTTATAGGGACTAAAAGTCAATATATTTTTTTTAGGGACTAAAAGCCAAAATTGAGATATTTATAGGGACCAAAAACATATTTAACCCTTATTTAAATTTTTGAAATCACATGTTTATCAACTATATTACGTGGGAAGTAGAATTGCTTTTGGGCGGTCATTATTAATTAGTTGTATATCAACATTAATGTATTTTAAACATAAATAACCATAAGCACAATCATTTATGGGAAAGATTACTATAAATAGAATATTTTAAAATAGCAAGGCATTTAAAAATGGGACACTTAAGATATGAGTAGGGATATGGACAATGATGAAATTAGGCAAGCGGTGTTTGGTATGCAACCGTGGAAAGCTCCGGGTCCAGATGGATTTCCACCGGGATTCTATCAAAAAGCTTGGCCTAAAGTGGGCAGCAAAGTGTGTGAATTTGTGAAAAGAATGTGGGACAAGCCAAATGAAATCATGATGATTAACCAGACTGATATTTGTTTGATTCCGAAGGTGGATACGCCGCAGGTAGTTTCTCAATTTCGACCCATATCCCTTTGTAATGCCATTTATAAGGTTGCAAGCAATGTGGTGGTGAATAGAATGAAAAGTTGCATGCCGAAGATTGTATCCCCGTACCAAACCGAAATCGTCCCTGGGCGCAACATTCATGAGAATATTATAGTGGCTAAAGAAGTACTGCACTCTATGCATAAGAAGAAAGGTAGTAAAGGATACTTTATGATAAAAGTGGACCTCTCAAAAGCTTACGATAAACTGAGTTGGGATTTCATATGGAAAGTCTTACGTGAGGCAAAATTCCCTGGCAACATGGTCAATTTCATAATGCATGCGGTTACGAGTGTGGAGACGAATGTGAAATGGAACGGAGCTAGAAGTGAATTTTTTAGACCAAAGCGGGGGATTAGACAAGGAGACCCTCTGTCTCCATATCTCTTTGTTTTGTGTATGGAGAAGTTATCTCATTTAATCATGGAAGCTGTTAGTAAGGATAAGTGGAAAGCGATGAAGATGGGAAAGGATGGACCGAAAATTTCTCATCTTATGTTGGCTGATGACTTGTTGCTTATTGGAGAAGCTAGAGAAAAGCAAATGCAGTGTGTCATGGAGGTTATAAATCAGTTTAGTATGATGTCGGGCCAAGAAGTTAGTGAAGAGAAAACTAGCATTCTTTTTTCTAATAATGTGGCTAGAAGTGTGAGGAACAAGCTGATAACCATATCTAAGTTTCGCGAAACTCAGCACCTTGGAAAATACTTAGGTGTGTCGTTGAAGTGTAAAAGATTGCGGCGGGGTGACTACCAGTATCTTCTAGAACAGATGTCACGCAAGATGGCAAGCTGGAAAACTAACTCTCTTTCTTTTGCAGGTAGGATTACCCTCGCTAAAAGTGTTCTTGAAGCTATGCGGATATATCCCATGATGACGAATAATCTCCCCAAAACTTGCATTGAAGAGATCCATAGATTAGAAAGAAACTTCATATGGGGCGATACGGAGATTAAAAAACGGTGTCATGCTATAAGATGGGACGAGATTTCTCAGCATAAGAAGGAAGGAGGCTTAGGTCTTCGGAATATGGAGCATGTTAATACTGCCTGCATGGGGAAGTTAGCATGGCAGTTTCAGAATGGCGGTAGTGAACTTTGGTGCCAAGTGATTAAACACAAGTATAAGGTTGAAAGGCTTCAAGCTTATAGTTTGGGGAGCAGCGGCTCTAACTTGTGGAGTGATATTGTTAATGCTTGGAGCAAGATTTCTGAGAATGGAACATGGAGTATCGGCGACGGTAAAGCAATAAACGCATGGACGGACTGCTGGCTGGGGGATGGTGAAGTGGTTGCTGATTGGAATGTCATTATACCAATTCAGCTGCTGAATGCCAAGTTGGTTGACATTGTAGCGCCTACCGGTGATTGGGATTGGAACAAGCTCAATTACTGGTTGCCGGATCAGATTTTGCAAAGGATAAAAGCCACACTTCCACCTAATCATACCATGGGAAGTGATGAGTTTTTTCCTGCAGGAACTAGCAAAATGAGTTTCTCAATCAAAGAAACATATCATGGGCTTGTGAAGCAAGATGTAGAGGATAGCAATCCTAGATGGAAGAAAATCTGGAAGATGAAAGTGCAAGAAAGAGTCAAAAGCTTTATTTGGCTAGTAGCTCATGAGCGGCTGTGGACAAATTTGCAGAAGAACCGTAGAGGCTTGGGTTCAGTAGCCTGCGAATTATGTGGCAGCACAGTGGAATCAATTTTACATGTGGTGCGCGATTGCAATAAGGCACTCCCAGTTTGGATAAACATTATCCCAGCGGCGTTGCGAAATGATTTCTTTAATCTGGAGCTGACGGATTGGATAGATGCGAATATGAATTTTGGAGAAGAGTGGAGCAAGTATTGGGCAGTAGCTTGTCATAGTCTTTGGACATGGCGTAATAAGGAAACTCACGATGAGCATTATGTTAGACCGTATTGTTCGATTAATTACATACATCAGCGCAATAAAGATTATGAACAAGCAGTGAATATTCATCATGTGGTGTTAGGTAGGGAGAAGGAAGAGATCGTTTTCACTTGGCAGCCACCTGCGGAGGATTGGGTTAAACTGAATACGGATGGGGCAAGTGCGACAAATGGGAAAGCGGGGTGTGGAGCTATTATCCGGGACAATAGAGGAGGACCGGTGGGAGGAATTTCGAAGAGTGTTGGTTGCTGCTCCGCGTTATGGGCAGAGTTGTGGGGGATTATAGAAGGTTTAAAACTTACCAAAAGGTTGGGTTGCTTGAAGGTGGAGCTAAATATTGACTCAAGAGCTATTGTTGATCACTTGGTTACTCGAAGGAGCATGGAAGTGGAGAGCCAGAACATGTTTTTACATATTTACAAACTCATTGAAGCTCATGAAGAAGTGCGGATTGCTCACACATATAGAGAAGCAAACCAATGTGCTAATGCGCTTGCTAGAAGCAGTATTGATCGCTTATTAGTTTTGGAGTTCCGAGAAATCGTCCCAAATAATTTGTTAGAGTTGTTGACTCAGGATAAATCGGGAATTCTTTTCTCGAGGTTAACTGTTATCTAGTTTTTTTTTCTTTTCCGGGCTTCGGCCCTCTCTGTAACAAAAAAAATAAAAAATGGGACACTTAATTGTAATCTTGAAAATTATTCTAATTATATAATCTCAATGTTTAAATACTTTTTCAAATTATTTATAAAAAACATTATTTAGTTATAATTATCACTCTAAAACAACATAATAACTATTTTTTAAATTAGTACTATTAGAAATTAATAATAATGATTAATAATAAGGTTGAAAGAGATGATTTTTAAACCATTCTAATTTATTGAAATTCTGAACCACAACTTTGATGATGGTTTTGTGAAAATTTAATTATAGTATTGTAAATTTAAAATAGAATAATGATTCTATTTATTAACTCATTTTAAATATTTTTTATATAAAAAATCTCATTTTAAAAATATTTATAATTTACAAATTTTGCTTATAGTAACATTACTATTGTTTTAATATATTAATATATTTTTAAAATAGAATAATCAATCAATTGAATATTTTTAAAATAGAATAATCAATCAATTCAATATCAATGTTTTGCATAATTTTTATGTTTTGAAGCAATTAAGACTATTCCAATTACAATAATAGTATAATTTTTTTCGTGGGATATGATTTAGTGCCATTAAGTTTTTGTGGGATATGAAATCAAGTAAAAAACATTAAACATGATAATGTCATTGTTTCTGTACATGATATAACTATAAAATTCAACCTTATTTGTTCACAAATTATTGAGGTCAATCTAAAATAAAAAAAATACAGTAAAATAGTATGCATTTTGTGCATTCTAAAATCATTTACTCCTACATTAATCTGAAAAATATGCACGGGATACGTTGAAGAATTTTGAAGCTCCTTTACGGGTAGTTGAAGACAAACTGCAAAAAAGAAATCAAATGATTTATAAGATTTCAACAAAATTAAAACATTGGAAACAAAATAAAAGTGGTGCCATTGTTAAGCTAATATATTAGTATCATCCGCTTTTCAGATTCAGATTCCTAAACGATGCCCGTGATCGTTGAGCCACTTAAGTCAACAAAAATATCAGAGGCTTCCATTTTCCTTCTGTAAAATTGAAAGAAGCTTAAACCAAATTATAATAAGCATAATTGTAACTTAAGGTAATAAGATGAACCATAATTATTATAAGCATTAATCCAAGAAAAATAAAAAACTAATTCACCATTGAAATGATATATGAGATAGAGAGGAAATAGCAACACAGATATTAGTAAGAACATAAATCATGTCAAAGTTATTTGCAACCAAACAATTTAAGAAAAACCAATGCCAAGATTATAAGTTATATAATATAATATGATGAGAGTAACAATTACAGATGATACTAAAAAATGGAAGCATCGGTTAACCAAGTTTAGAAAAAATGAAACTCAAATGGCAACAGTTTTAACGCAGTATCTCATCATTTGTAGCCACACCAAGATTGAAATTGCAAATACACATATAGTGTTAAGTAGCCGCACTTAGGATTTTCGTATTTGAAAGTCTCTTTAAACTCAGCCCCAAAACAATAACACAAAACTAAAATCAAAAACTAAATCACTTTATAAGCTCGATGAATTAAACTTTAACAGATGAAAAAAAATTAGATCAAACAATTTCCACCTTAGAAAAAAGTGGATCAGGAAAAAGGGATGAAATTCTCTCCTAACATGACTCTCTCACTCTCCCTATATAAAGACCTGCTCATACACTCAAAAGGGGAGGAAAATTAGTGAAGAAACTCTGCAAAAATGAAACCAAAGAAAACTCTCTCCTCCAAATTCTCCATAAAACCAATGCAAAAAATTCATCACCAACCTATAACCTGATTCACATCGCCACCTTCATACTTTCAAATACCAACACTCCACAACTCCTATAATCATCAAAACATCCATTAGATCAACCTTCAATCCTCAACATTGATAACTTGCAAAAATCTTTACCGATCACCACAACGATTTCGCACAACTTCATCACCAAACATCTTCACTTAACAACAATCTTCATCAGATCCAAATCCTCTTCCAAAACATGCAAAAAGAACACACATCATACCTTCATCGATTTCAATAATTAGCAAAGCCATAATATCCTTCTTCAAACCGAAACCACAACCACTCGCGCAATAAAATTGCAAAAACTACATCATGTCCTTCGCCAACTTAATCCAGTGTTTTACACATCACCTGCAAAACACAATTGGAAACTACAACAACAAACTCAGAGTGCGGCAAGTTCTCAAAACACATCACCTTGTTTTAAACTGAACATTCATTTCATCTCCTTCAACTCGCGATTCTCCAGCCTTCACAGCATCAGCGACACCATCACACCTTACAAAACACCAATTCATCTTCAACACTCATTCAGCTACACCTTCGCATCAACTACGCTCAGCAATCTACGCTGAATCGCATCCCCAACCTCCTCGACCTCATCGATCCAATCTTTAATGCATGAACTAATAGCGGAAGGAAGAAGATGTAAAGCAGAGGAAGCAGAAGCATAAATAGGGAGATGCATCACCTGGATTTCAATGCTTAATTTATTAATTCCATAATCATGTAATAAAATAGAGGAAGAGGAATAAAGCGTAATAATGAAGGAGCTATTCATTCACGAAAAAAAGAAAGACAAGTTGAAGTGTGGACAATTGAAACAGAGGGAGGCGGACAAAATAAGTTTACCTGGGGTTTGTTTTTTGTTGTTTCAAATTGATGTAGAAGAGAACATGGAAGAGAGAGAGAGAGAGAGAGAGAGAGAGAGAGAGAGAGAGAGAGAGAGAGAGAGAGAGAGAGAGAGAGAGATGGGAAAATAATAGGCGGAAGAAAGAGAATTAGCTTTTTGAAAACATGAAAATGAAGGAAGCATTGAAAGAGTAAAGAATTAGAAAAGCTTTTCTAGAGAATACTAATTGCATTAATCATCTGTATAAGACAAAAAAAAAAGACTTTTTTTATTAACCAAAACATTTAAATGACCTTTGTGTTAGTTCCAAATATAAAATATAGACCAATTAGAAAAAAATGGTTATATAAATATTAATTAATATTATAATTATAAGTATTGTTAAATATAGAAACATTTCTACAAATAGCAATTATATAAATAGTATAAGCTCTAAAAATTTGACACTTGGCAAACTTGCCAAAAAAACTCATCTTGCTTTTTTCTATTGTATGATAATAAAATGAGAACATTGTTTGGGCAATGATATGACATTGACTAAAAATTTCTTATTTTGACTTTCTAGAACATGAATATATTTACGGCGAATTTCATTTTTTTAACTTTATACAAAATAAAAATATTGACTATGAGATTCTTTAAGTCAAATCTATATCTGAAATTTGAACAAAGTTAAATATTATGATAATAAATTATAAGAATAATTTATCATTATCTTGAAAATAAAATGTAGATGTTGTTGATTGGCTGTAATTTTTGGTAAAACTCATTGTGATATTATCATGTCAAAACTGGTGTCATGACATGCATTCTACTATAGTGAAGTTTTTATTTGTGCAGGCCTTTACCTGATGTCAAGGCCGATGTCATGACATCCGTAGCTGGTTCATCTTTTCTATTACTAATTCTGTTTGTGTGATCTGTTAAGATCCTATGCGCCTTACTTGGAAATATTGGACTACGCCTTACTTGGAAATATTAGATTATGATCTGTTTGATCTTTTCAAGGACGTCTTTAATTGCTCTTATTTTGGTTCCTTGATTTGTGGAAATTAGTTTAATTAGGTTAAAGACTAATTTGGACTCAAGGCCCAGCTGCTGCGTTTTGAAGGCTATATATATTATGAAGAAGCTGCAGCCCGTGCACAAATTTTCGAAGAGAAGTTTTAAGAGGTTTTCGTTATTAGGGTTTTTAAGTTCTAGCTTTCTTGTGAGCCAAACAATTATCATGATGATTGTCTTGGTCTAGGTGTTTTTGTTTGAGTTGTAAGAGGTACTTGAAGCTTTTAAGCAAGAGTATCATTGTACTTGATTGAAGCTTTTAAGCAAGATCAAGTTGTGTCCTTGAAGTGTGTCTTCTATTCATATTCGTTGAGTGTTATTCATCACTGCTGTGATTGAGGGGGAGTGAGTGGAATCTCTGATCTAAGTAGTATTAGGTTGAAGTTGCATTGGGTAGATATTAAGTGACAGGTGTAATCTTGAACTGTATTACTCTAAATTGATACTACTTATAATGGACTTCCTCCCTGGCTTGGTAGCCCCCAGATGTAGGTGTGTTTGCACCGAACTGGGTTAACAACTCTCTTGTGTTGTTTGTTATTTGTTTGTTTCTTTCTTGTTCATTGGTTTAAAATTATTCAGATAGTAGTGTCGTGACATCCTGTTCGACATCACGTATCTGACTCCAGAATTTCAATTGGTATCAGAGCAGGCACCCTGCCTGTTTCTCTTACTGGGTGAGATCTAGGGACATCACTTTCTGGTACTATGGACAAGGAAGGTGGTGGATTTGTGAACAGACCACCCATTCTGGATGGATCTAATTATGATTATTGGAAACCTCGTATGGTGGCTTTTCTGAAATCCTTGGATGGTAAAGCATGGAGAGCTGCAAACAAAGGATGGGAACATCCTGTCACTACTGGAAAAGATGGCAAGTCATCCCTCAAACCTGAGGAAGAATGGGGCAAAGATGAGGAGGAGCTGGCTCTTGGCAACTCTAAAGCTTTAAATGCTCTATTCAATGGAATTGATAGGAATATATTCAGACTAGTACACCACTGTGAACTAGCCAAAGATGTTTGGGATACCCTCAGAACTACTCATGAAGGCACCTCCAAAGTTAAGATGTCAAGACTTCAGTTGCTAACTACAAAGTTTGAGAATCTAAGGATGAAAGATGATGAAAGTATTCATGAGTTTCACATGAATATACTTGAAATTGCTAATACCTCAGGAGCTTTAGGAGAAAAAATGTCTAATGAAAAGCAAGTGAGAAAGATCCTTAGATCCTTGCCGAAGAGATTTGATATGAAAGTCACAGCTATAGAAGAGGCACAGGATATCAGCAATATGAAGGTAGAAGAATTAATTGGATCTCTTCAAACCTTTGAGATGGGGATCAGTGACAATACTGAAAAGAAGAATAAAAATCTAGCTTTTGTGTCCAACTCTCAAGAAGAAGTAGAGGAAGGTGGAGAAGAAAATCTATCTGAATCTATAGCCATGCTTGAAAGACAATTTAACAAAATTATGAGAAGAATGGATCAGAAGCCAAGACCAAATGTCAAGAACATCTCATCTGACACTAACAGATCCTATGACTCTAGCAGAAGAGTAAAACCTGAAGAAAAGTACAATCAAAGCAAAGGAATTCAGTGTCATGGATGTGAAGGATATGGACATATTAGAGCTGAATGTCCCTCAAGAAACAAAAGAAAGGACTGTCAGTCTCCTGGTCTGATGAAGATTCTGAAAGTGATTTTGAAGAAGAATCTGCCAAACATGTCACAGCCCTTACTGGTGTTTGTGTTTCTGATGAAGATTCTAGTGAAGATGAGCTAACCTTTGAAGAATTGGCAGCCTCTTATAGAAAGCTATGTATCAGAAGTGCTGAAGTCTGTCAACAAGGTGAAAAGCAGAAGAAATACATAGTTCAGTTGGAGGCTGATAACAAAGGGCTTCTTGAAACTATATCTGGTCTAAACAGTGAAGTTACCTTGCTAAAATCCAAACTTGATCAGATGTCAAAATCTGTCAAAATGTTAAACAGTGGTTCTGATATGTTGGAAGAGATTTTACAGATTGGAAAGGGTTCAGGAGATATGTCTGGTATAGGATTTGTTGGTGCAAAGAAACATCCTCAAGCTAGTAGTAATGCTAAACCAGAATCTAAGATGTTGAACCCGATGTCAAAACATGTGACTCAACATCATGACAAAAGTAAAATGAAGAGGAAATTTCAAAGATGGAGATGCCATTACTGTGGTAGATTTGGACACATTAAGCCCTTCTGTTTCAGATTATATGGATACCCAGACCAAGCTCCATACTACAGACCCAAGCAGATCATGGCCATCAAGAAGCAACAGTGGACACCTAAAAATATGGCTTTAATAGCTCATACATCTCTCAGAGTATCAACCAAAGAAGATTGGTATTTTGACAGTGGATGTTCCAGACACATGACTGGAATCAAGAATCTATTAGTAGATATCAAAAACCATTCTACTAGCTATGTAACTTTTGGTGATGGAGCTAAAGGAGAAATCAAAGGGGTTGGAAACTAGACTGTTCAGGAGTTCCAAATCTGGAGGGTGTTTTGTTGGTCAAAGGCTTGACTGCTAATCTTATAAGCATTAGTCAACTTTGTGACCAAGGATACCAAGTTAACTTCACTAAAGCTGAGTGTGTGGTTACTAATGAAGGAAAGGAAGTAGTAATGAGGGGAGTCAGATCCAAAGATAACTGTTACTTGTGGGTTTCTCATGAATCTAGCTACTCAACTGTATGTTCTAAAGAAGAAGAAGCAAAGTTGTGGCATCAAAAACTTGGTCACCTTCATCTAAGAGGTATGAAAAGGATTATTTCTATGGAAGCTGTGAGAGGAATTCCCAAGTTACAAATTGATGAAGGAAGAATATGTGGTGAATGTCAGGTAGGAAAACAAACCAGGATGTCACATCCAAAGGTTAGACATCTGACTACTTCCAGAGTTCTAGAACTGCTTCATATGGACTTGATGGGACCTATGCAAATGGAAAGTCTTGGTGGAAAGAAATATGCTTATGTGGTTGTGGACGACTACTCCAGATACACTTGGATAAACTTCACCAGAGAGAAGTCAGATGTGTTTGATGTATTCAAAGACCTGTGTCAAAGAATTCAAAGGGAAAAGGAAAATGGTGTTGTGAGAATTAGAAGTAATGGTTACAGGAAAGGAGGGATAGATAAAACTCTTTTTGTTAAAGATGAAGGAGGAAAGATCCTGATTGCTCAAATCTATGTGGATGATATTGTGTTTGGTGGGATGTCAGACAAGATGATTAGACATTTTGTTGATCAGATGCAATCAGAATTTGAAATGAGTCCAGTTGGAGAATTAACTTACTTTCTTGGGCTGCAAGTTAAACAGATGGAAGACTCAATTTTTCTCTCTCAGAGCACGTATGCCAGAAACATTGTCAAAAAATTTGGGATGGAAAATGCTAGTCACAAAAGAACACCTGCACCTACTCATTTAAAATTGTCCAAAGATGAAAAGGGCACTAATGTTGATCAAAGTTTGTATAGAAGCATGATAGGAAGCTTGTTGTATCTCACAGCTAGTAGGCTTGATATTGCTTTTGCTGTTGGGGTGTGTGCTAGATATCAAGCAGAGGCCAAGATCAGTCACATAAATCAAGTCAAGAGGATTCTGAAATATGTGAATGGTACTTGTGAGTATGGTATGCTCTACTCTCATGGGTGTGAACCAATTCTCACTGGATATTGTGATGCAGATTGGGCTGGAAGTGCTGATGACAGAAAAAGTACATCAGGAGGATGTTTCTTCTTGGGGAATAACCTTATCTCATGGTTCAGCAAGAAACAAAATTGTGTATCCCTATCCACTGCAGAGGCAGAATACATTGCAGCAGGAAGTAGTTGTTCTCAACTTGTTTGGATGAAACAAATGTTAACAGAATATAATGTCACACAAGATGTCATGACATTATATTGTGACAACCTAAGTGCCATTAATATTTCAAAGAATCCTATCCAGCATAGTAGGACCAAGCACATTGATATTAGGCATCACTTCATAAGAGATCTTGTTGAAGATAAAGTAATTGCCTTGGAACATGTTGCTACTAACCCTCAACTGGCTGATATTTTCACAAAAGCTTTGGATGCTAATCAATTTGAAAATTTGAGAAGTAAGCTAGGTATTTGTCTTTGTGAGGAATTCTAGAAATTAACCGTTTGTGGGGCCAATAGTATTCTATTCTCCAAATATTTGTTATCATTGCATATTAAAGTGTATTTTCCCCCTCACTTTCACTCCTTCCAAACGGTCCCTATTCCCACAAATGTCCTAAGTGATGTCCCTGACATCCCTTCAAAGAAGAAGATTGCTGTCACCAAATCCTCCACAAAGGTTCGTGATGTTCCCTTGGACAACATTTATTTGCACTATGCTTCAAATGCTATCTAGTGGAAGTTTGTTTATCAGAGAAGACTGGCTCTGGAAAGAGAGCTTGCAAATGATGCACTGGAATGTCAAGAGGTCATGAAGCTCATCAAATCTGCAGGTTTGCTTAAAACTGTTACTCATCTTTCTAAATGCTATGAAATGCTCGTGAAGGAGTTTATAGTAAATTTGTCTCAAGATTGTGCTGATGGGAAAGCTGGGGATTTTCATAAGGTGTATGTTAGAAGAAAATGTATAGATTTCTCCCCAACTGTTGTCAACCTCTATCTAGGTAGGGATGATGAGGCTCAACCTGAGCTTGAAGTGACTGACAATGAGGTGTGCAAAGTTATCACTGGTGGTAAGGTTAAGAAATGGCCCATAAAGAGTAAATTGTCTGCTAGTCTCCTTAATGTCAGGTATGCTTTGCTGCACAAAATTGGTGCTGCTAACTGGGTGCCTACCAATCACACTTCTACCATTGTTGTTGGCCTAGGTAGATTCATATATGCTGTGGGAACCAAGACAAAGTTTGATTATGGAACTTACATATTTGATCAAACTATGAGGCATGTTGGTACCTCTGCTACCAAGCTACCCATTGCTTTTCCATCCCTGATATGTGGGATAATCCTCAAGCAATACCCTGGAATTCTGAAAGCTAAAGACTCTGTGTGTAAGAGGGAGAGTGCTTTGTCCTTCCACTATAAGCTGCTCCAAAGGTCAGATGACATAACATCTGCTGGGACATCACAAACCAGCAAATCTGTGAAAAAATCCTCTCTTATTGCTGAGCTGAAAGAGACTTGTAAAGAGTTGGACAATAGGAAGATGAAGCTTGAAAAGCTCATTCAACGACTTGAGCAGTCTGCAGATAATGATCATGCTGGTGGAAGTGATGGTGAAACTAATGATGAAGAAAATGGTGCTGATAGTGGTGATGATGAAGAGGCTGAGGATAGTGAGGGTGCTGAAGAGACTGGGAGTAGTGATGCTGGTGAAGAGACTGGTGGCTCTAGTGATGAAGAGACTGGTGGATCTGACAATTAGCCCTACTTCATTTATGCTGTTTTCTCTTTTGAGTGACTTGGTGTTTCTCTTTTTATACTTTTGGTTTGGCTTCCTTTTGTGGCTAAAAAGGGGGAGTGATGGATTTTTTGGATATTTTCTGGTATTCTGTAACAGATGTTTAAATAGATGTTTTCTGGATTTTCTGGTTTTCTGGTGATTTAACAAGCTGGTTGTTGTTTCCCTTCTGCTACAGAATTTATTTTTCTGTATTCTTGGTGTTGTGATCTGCTGCTTGTGCTCTGATATTATATGGTTACATCTATTCGTGTTTTAGCCAAAAATTTGCCAAAGGGGGAGTTTGTAGATGTTGTTGATTGGCTGTAATTTTTGGTAAAACTCATTGTGATATTATCATGTCAAAACTGTTGTCATGACATGCATTCTACTATAGTGAAGTTTTTATTTGTGCAGGCCTTTACCTGATGTCAAGGCCGATGTCATGACATCCGTAGCTGGTTCATCTTTTCTGTTACTAATTCTGTTTGTGTGATCTGTTAAGATCCTATGCGCCTTACTTGGAAATATTGGACTGCGCCTTACTTGGAAATATTAGATTATGATCTGTTTGATCATTTCAAGGACGTCTTTAATTGCTCTTATTTTGGTTCCTTGATTTGTGGAAAGTAGTTTAATTAGGTTAAACACTAATTTGGATTCAAGGCCCAGCTGCTGCGTTTTGAAGGCTATATATATTATGAAGAAGCTGCAGCCCGTGCACAGATTTTCGAAGAGAAGTTTTAAGAGGTTTTCGTTATTAGGGTTTTTAAGTTCTAGCTTTCTTGTGAGCCAAACAATCATCATGATGATTGTCTTGGTCTAGGTGTTTTTGTTTGAGTTGTAAGAGGTACTTGAAGCTTTTAGGAAAGAGTATCATTGTACTTGATTGAAGCTTTTAAGCAAGATCAAGTTGTGTCCTTGAAGTGTGTCTTTTATTCATATTCGTTGAGTGTTATTCATCACTGCTGTGATTGAGGGGGAGTGAGTGGAATCTCTGATCTAAGTAGTATTAGGTTGAAGTTGCATTGGGTAGATATTAAGTGAAAGGTGTAATCTTGAACTGTATTACTCTAAATTGATACTACTTATAGTGGACTTCCTCCCTGGCTTGGTAGCCCCCAGATGTAGGTGTGTTTGCACCGAACTGGGTTAACAACTCTCTTGTGTTGTTTGTTATTTGTTTGTTTCTTTCTTGTTCATTGGTTTAAAATTATTCAGATAGTAGTGTCGTGACATCCTGTTCGACATCACGTATCTGACTCCAGAATTTCATAAAATATACAAAATAATTTTATTATGATGGTTAAAATATTTGATTCACATATACTCTATATACTCTAGGATAATTTCATTAGGCTCGAGACAAGTGAAGCTCACAGCCCAAAGAAGTTGAGAAAGGTCTATTGAAGTATCGAGTTGATTCGACCTTGAATTCCTCGACTGTAACTTGAATTGTCTGATCCCAATCCATGCCTATCACTTAGCCATCTATCCATCTTACGTGGAAAAAGATGGTTTATTAGAGAAAGCTATTTTGGTCTCTTAGTAAAAGAGGAAATTGTCCCTCTAAATTAGGAGTAATACAATAAATAACACTTTTTATGACGAATATTTCACCCCGAACATGCTAAAAATCAAGAGTATAAGTCATTAGAGCGTCATGTTTGATTAAAAAAATTAAACAACCTTTTCCTCAATTATAAGAAAACCGAGGTAACGTATCTATAAGTGAGCGTCATATTTAATCCATAAAAAAATAATAAATCTATCCCTCTATTTTTTTTGTTTGTAAATCGAGGGAAAATAGCTATAAGGGATATCACTTTGATTCCCTATTGCAATATTTAATGTTTTTTTCATTAATTTCTCACCTGGCGTCTTTGTAGCTTAACTTTATTTTAGTTTTTTTCCTTTTTTTATTTATTAATTATTAATTCTCAAAATATTTGTTATCAATAAAAAAATGCAATAATAGGAAAAGAAATATTTTATTGATAATCAATTACGGGTTTAAAAAAATAGGACAATAGATAACCATTCCACATATTCAAACTTCAGACTCCACTTAACTTCAATAGTATCCCCTATTGACTATATCTAAATGGGAGAAAAGTTCAAAATGAACTCTTCCATATGGTATGAGGAAAGTTATTTCCTCCTGAGAGATGCTTATCATTTCCTTTAAGAAGT
This sequence comes from Vicia villosa, assembly GCF_029867415.1. NCBI lineage: Eukaryota > Viridiplantae > Streptophyta > Magnoliopsida > Fabales > Fabaceae > Vicia > Vicia villosa. Next base: position 55,369,051 of record NC_081186.1, read on the forward strand.
TAAAAATGGTAAAAGGAAGATTTACTCTTACGTTGTAGGTAAGGAATTACAAAAGATGTTTGTCATGTCAAGTAAGTGTTTATAGTTGTTTCTTTATTAGACGAAGAATTGACACTAGAAGTTGATACCAAACTCTTGCAGTTTGAAGTAGAGTAGCCGAATTGGTGAACTTATCGTTGTTGGCATAAATTAGGAAAAGATGGGTTGAGTATACATTGTTGGATTTATAATTTTCAACATAACTACCTTTCTCTTCATAGTTTATTGTATGAGCAATAAGTGATGGAGTAATGGTGATAGGAGAGTCATTAACATAAGACTGGATTGACGTAGCATCATGACCAGATGGCACAACGGAGGAATTTAACGAGAACTCTTTAAATAGATAAGTGTAAATGGATCCATTGAAGAATGTCAAAGTAATCATTCAATTCTTATTTAGAAATATTTTTCCTTAGAAAAAAACATTTTGTTAGAACAAGATTGAGAATCTATGTTCAGAATCTTGTTTTGATGATAACAAGCATATATTTTGTGACAAACAATTTTATTATTAATGGTTTCAATTAGTATGCAGATATTATGCTTATACAGGATTCACCAGAAAAAGAGCACAATGAATACACCAGAAACAGGCTCATATATGAAAGAATACATGAACAATCAAACATTCAGAAGATTAACAAATTCAATGACATCAGTCGTCAGATGTTCTGATCCAGAACACATCAAACAACCAAATTCAGCCGATCAAGAAGCAAACAAGCAAAGATGGAAAACAAGCGTATACAGAAAGAGTACGCAACAAGAACAATATTACAGGAAGCTTTTGCATTATCAGAAGATCACGCAAGTAAAAAGATCAAAAGTTCTGAAGTTAGAAGTTCTGAAGACACAACGCTGTGACATGCAAGATACAAACATTAACAGAAGTCACTTGTGAACCAATGAAGAATCTATAGCTCAGCATACAGATTAAATAAAATATAAAGAGCATGAATCAAAGGGAAAGTCGTTAGAAACATCACCACATGAAAAACGGCTACAACATTTAATAAGAACAACTCCCAAGGTTAAAAGAAGAAGCAAGCCACATGCAGCGCGTTGAAAAAAGACATGCTTAACAAAAGAAGCATGCCATCAACTGCAATCATCATATTGAGGATAAGGTTCTGCCGAGAACAACACTTGTCACAAAAGGCTCAATCTATACTAAGCATTAAAAGAAACATTCAAACAAATCTCAACGACTAGATTCCAACAGTAACATACCAAGCTCTATAAATAGATCAAAATTTCAAACTTGAATGTATACGCCCATGTGAAACAACTGGATCAAAATCATCAAATGAAATCAGTGAAGTTGCCATCGATTTTTTATTTATCCTACAAAACGGGAAAGGAACAAAGGTCTTACAACCAAGAGAAAGGGTAAGGGTGTCGGTTACACAAGAAGAAGGGGTTAGCACTCCTCACGTCCATCGTACTCGACGCGATCCGCTCTTGTTAGTATAAATCTAAAGGTGTTATCTAAAAGTCTAACCTAAAATCTAAAGGGAAACTCACGAAAAAGATAGAGAAAAGAAACACGGGGAAACAAAAGAAATATATACAAGATTGTGCTCGTTTAGGCCCGCGACCTAATGTGTACGTATCCCGATTAAGGAATTAGAGCAGCTGTAGTTCGGCCCAAAAGATTTTGTGTGTGCGTGTGTGATGTTAAATGTTGCATTCCACTGTTGCTCGAACTTTGTAGACTTACATAATTGTCATGGAACGGAGTTAACATGTGCATAAAAGAAAATAGAACAAAACATTTTGAAAGGAAAAGAAAACATAAAAAAAAATATATATATATATATACAAATGTAAGCTAAAAAGAAAATAAACAAGTTAACCATTTAATCAATTAATTAAAAATTGATTAAATTAATTAACCAAAACTAAGAAAAAATCAATTAATAAATTAATCGATTTTACTTATTAGAGATCAACTAATTAAATCAATATTTAACTTATTGTTTAAAAGATTAAAGTGTGAAATAAAATCAAATAGGAGAAAATAAAATATTTTTTTGAATTTTTTAATATGAAAATAAAATCGAAATCTACGAGCATGTTTTTTGTATTGTTTGAAATAAAACAAAACACAAAAAAAAAAATTAGAAACAAATAACAAAAAAATAAAAATTGGCTAAAAATGAAATAAAGAGGTGCATATAGAAACAGGGGTCTAGCGAATGTCAAGGGGAGGATGGGCTGCCTTGTGCAGGCCCATCAATTAAGTCCAAAATGATCAGGATGGTTGCATTCAGAAATTGGTGGGTGTAAAGAGGAAAACGCACGGGGTTGGTAATAGAAACCAAAAGATGCTAGCCGCACAACCTTCACTTCTTACTTATCTAACTTCACGATAACTCTGCATTCCTCCCCTGTTCCTCTCAAACATATATTCTTCACACACAATTTCTCCATGTCCTAATCTTTCTCTCAGCCTTTACACGATATGCTTCTGCCTCTGTGCTCTCATAAAGCTCACGGTATCTCCACTAGGAACATAACAACAAATACCATTTCTCTCTCTATTGGTTCTCAGAACTCAAACAACAGTGAAACTCTCTCTTACTCGGTTTACATGGTTACACTATGGTTCTTAGTCCAAAATAAAATGATTCAAACATTCTATATCACAACAACAATCTAAAATAATAAACGTCAACGAAGCAACACACAACAATGGCAGCCTAGCGTTTAAAACAATATGAGGGAAGTCACAGGGTCGGAGCAAGTCTGACGATTCTCCGTTACCGACGAGGAACAAGAAAACCAAAAGTAAGACTTGTGCTGCTTCCTCTTCTTTTCTGAAAATAAATAGGAAGTTTTATGGTGGCTAAAGTCTGATTACTGTGTTTCAGACGCTGGTGAACCGATGGTGTCGCCGCTTCGTGTAGGTTGCATATTTTATACAAATTGTTGTGTTGATGATGATGTGATGCGTCAAAATGGGATGGTCGGTGAAGATTTGATGAAACTGAAGCAGACGCGTCGGAGCGTAATTTGTGTTCAAGTAAAATGAACGTTGAAGGTTTGAATTGTGTATGCAGGTTGAAGAATGACCCAATGCCTTGGAGTAAACTCCAAGAAATTCCAAACAAACACAATACAATTAAAGTATCAAGAACTCAGATGAAACTCCAAAGTGTTGGGGTCAAGGTCCTAATTATAAATCCATAGGTCCATCCTCCAAGCTAAGGGTAAGGTAGCCAAAGTCCAAGTCCACATTAAGTCTTTTATAATTCAAGTTAATTGTTAGTATTTTAAGCACAAAATAAAAGTATGGTCCAAGTGGACAAAAAGAAAAGTGCATAAACATAAACATGATAAAGAATGATAGTTGTTAATATAAAGCATAAAGCATAAAAATAAAGAATACAATAAAAGAAGCATAAAAATAAAAGTTAGAAGTTAATTGTTAGAAATTAGTAGTTAGTAGTTAGCTTAAATAATCAATAATGGATGACCAATGAACTTAGGTTAAAGTTTATGAAAACTTGTCAGAAGATTGATATAATCAAAGCCTCTACACATAAAGCTTTCAAAGTTTTTGAACTAATTTTCAAATAGTCAACCATCCTTGGGCTTGTAAACATAAGTTTAGGCCACAGATGATCATTCTCTGATACGGGACAAAGAAAAAAAAGGGGAAGAAATGAATTAGAACCATAATGTCCAGATGGATTTCTTTTTATATTTATGGGATTTCAACTTGATGATTCATCATAGGATTGATAGAATCAAAGCCTCTACACAATGAATTCAAACAAGACTTACACCCACTAATCAAAGAAAAAGAATAAATGGAAGATAACTCAAACTATCATTAATATGGTTCATCTAATATTATGGATTCGATTCTTTCAAACCTAACAACATCCTAGATCCAATGATATTAATGAAGCCAAGTCAAGGTATCATAAAATATTCACAATATCTTACCCAAATTATAAGGAAACAAAACTATAATTTAAAACAAATAAAAGGGATTTTAAAATGGTCTAAAATAAGAAATTATTGATGAAATACTTAAGTGGTATATAAACACCAAATAAATTTCTCATAAGACCATAATAAAATCAGAAAAACTATATATGATTTTTATAAAATGGTTTCATAATTTTCCGAAACTCAAAATTATTTTAAATTGATTAATTAGTTGGAATTTTGTGATGCAATACATAACTGGTAACATAACATCAAACAAAAATCCAAAAAATTCACCATAGGTCAAACATAAGTCAACAAGTGCTGACAAATTCTTTATAATTTTTGAAAGTCGGAAAATAATTTAAACCAATTAAAATCTACGCAAACAAAGTAAAAATCAAGAAAAATATCAAAGCTCAAAATTAAATTCCACAAAAATATTCATTAAATCAGAAAATTATAAAAGCATTTTTATGAATTTTTTGGGAATTTTTTAATGTGATTTGGTATTTTAAATGAATTAAAGAAACAAAAAGCATTTTAAAAAAAGAAAAGAGAATATCAGATCTAATGCAATGCGACACACCATAAGAAGATGCGCTCATCAATGCATGCCATCAGACCTTTTCATTAATGCGCTGACAAGATCTCAGTATAGGGCGTATCATGAACTTTAGTCAAAATGAGTGCAACATGATTTAAAAAGTCAAGTCAATGAAAACATTTCAAAGGACACGCTATAATTGGCTGGATGAGGACATCTCATCATCTTCAACCTCAAGCTTCAAAAATCTCAAGGAATTTGGAGAAAAATGAAGATCAACCAAAGTGTAAAACTCATTGTGGCATCATTTGACTTGTCTCATCAAGACGATCTCATCTGTATCCTCGCAAAAAATTTATTTAGGATACATCTTACTAAATTTGGAAAAAAACCATAGAAATCACAAAAAGTAAAACCACCATGAAATGCTTAAAACTCAACCAAATTCAAAAGCAGAAGAAGCTTCAACTTTAGGGAGATTTAGTCATAGTTTTGATTGTTAATTCGGTAGTTAATTGTATTACATGACCGATTTAGTGACGTTCAAATTTTATGAACATGATGTTAAAACTCAATGGTTATAGTGATTGAAATTTTTTAATCACTAATTCGATAACTACAAGCAAATTTTCTTTAGTGGGGAGACATTCTGTTTATAAAATCCTTTTTCAATGAATATTATATTTTCTTGCTCCCGTAAACACTCATCTTTTTTTCTTTAATATGGCGAGAAAACCTAATCAGACCCAAAAAACAAAGCTAGTAGGGCTATCACTATTCCTTATCATGGATCAAGAAAGGTTTCCTAATCGCAGGATAGAGATGACCACAATCCCTCGAGTCACATATGGTTTAACGAGGGACAAAAGTTAATTTTTTTTAAATCTTGCCAGCTGTCTTTTTCGATTCCATAATTAATTTCTGTAGCAATACACGTTTAGTAAATTTAATTCACATAATATTATTTATATTCAAACATTCGAAGACAAAGAAATCCCACATAAAGAGTATTTATATTCAAACATTCAAAGACATACAAATCCCAAAGGTAACGGTAAAAATAACTCTTAATTTATTAGGAGGAGTCTCTATTATTTATTTTAATGAAAAGATAAACAAAACATAATGATAGCTATTTTTTTGGTGGATCATATAACTTATCGTCACATTTGCATTTCCATATTTCCGCATCTGGTGACACTGGCACAAGGATAGGATTGCAAGGACTACAATTTCCACAACTGTCTTGGCAACTTGGAGGTTGTGACCCAATTTTACTAAAAACCTTTCTTGACAATAAACCCTTGAACTCATTGGATTTGATTTGCGGCACAAGCTTCTCTTCAATTTTCTCAATATGCTAAAATAAACATGACAGTTAACTATAAATTATTATTAAGTCAATACAACTACAATAATCATTTTTATCAAATGTACTACAAAAGTTTTTATTTACAAATATTAGGAATTTAGTATAGTTTAATAATAGTAATTTATGTTTTAACAAATTTTTTTAAAACTAGATAGAATCGGCTGGTTGAACCTGTTCAACCTTGAACCGTTATCTAGTCTGATTCAGTTTGAACCGACAAGTCATTATGTCTATAAAATTGGAATAAAATTGTTTCAATCGCAAGAAACTAATATAACCTTAAAACCGAGAACGGTGTTTGTGGATCAAACGGTTCAAAAAAAAATTTTACTTCTCTTGTTTTCTTTGTTTAACTCTAAAAATAATTGATTATAACAAACATTTAAAATTGAAAGGATGGAAAATAAAGAATAAACTTGAAAGACTAGAAGATAATGCAAATGTAAACTGAAAAGGAAGAAATATTGTAGTGTTTGTTGGACATGAGATAAGTGATGGTTGGTCTTGGAAGAGATGAAAAAAATTATACTGATAAAGAACTTGTGCCTTTGAGTGAAGGAATTAAGACAATATATAAATATTGATCCTAAACTAGTTTTTTATTTGTTATCGCGCCTTACATTTCATTCTTCTTCTATTATAAGCTTGTTTATTAGTACTACGTTTATTATTTGAGAATTTTATTTTATAAATAATTATAAAAATTAATTTTATTAATTAAGACATTTAGTAATATATTTATTTTATCTTTTTAGTTAAATAAAATATATGGTTTAACCACAGTTAAATCGATTGAACCTTGACCCATATATTTTAACAATTCATTCTCCGATTCGGTTTTTAAAACATTGGTTTTAACTTGAAACAAATATCAAATAATAATAAAGATTATAAATATTAAAAAAACATATAAATAGTATTAAGGAGAATGATGTTATACCTGAATATCTATCTCATTTTTTAAAGTCATGGAACGTGTATCTTCTACAATATAAAATATTAGGTGTTAATAAAATGAAGATGTAATATAAATATAATATTTAATAAATAAATGTATAATTTGTTAGTAAAATCAGAAATCAATATAAAATGAATTTTTTAATGTTTTTTAATGCATAACCACCATTCATAAATGCAATTTTTAGGATAATTAAAATAAATTTAGAATATTAAAGAAAAAAATTAATGATTATAATTGAAACAATATAAAATATATTTATACTTTAATCTTTAATTTTTTTTTTAAGATAAAGAGAAATATATTAAAAAATAAGAGGATACAAAAAGGAGAAAAAAAAGGGTCCCTTAGTTACAAAGCCGAATCCTAGGGATGTCCTCTTTGTCCATCAAAAATTGCCTATATAAGTCAAGTAGATGTGCGTGATCATGAAGTTTAAAAATAATGTTTAAATAAAAATAGCATTATTAGTTAAGAAGAAATGGAGAAGTATAATATCAAAGAATTGATACCTCTTGATTTAATGGATGAGGCAATAATAGAACTAAACATCACTGAGAACAAGAAAAATGTTACAAAATAAAGCTGAGTTTTGTTTATTAACATTGTAAAAGTACTAAACACTACTCTTTTTTTGTTGTTGAAAAAACGGAATCACTACAATTATATATGATAACATTATTTTACTAGTATTTATACTCGTGCGAGGCACAGACAAAAGGACAAGGGGCGCTCAGGGATGGTTTATTTATTAATCAATAAATAAAATTTATTAGCAAAATTGAATAACAAATAAATAAAATAAAAAAAACTATGCTACGAAAGGATTTAATTTTAACTAATTTTTTTTAAAACTTTATTAAGTAAAAAACAAATAATCTAAAAAGGATTTAATATTTATTTTATTTCAAATTATTTTATATCAAAATAATGAAAAACAAATTTAACCAAAAAAGAACAAAATCGTCCATAGTAAAAAATAATTATTTTGACTATTTATTATTTAATTAATGAATATCCACAGCTCGCTACCTCCATGACTTCAATTTTTTATTAACATCGCATTTATTTAGCTTTAAAAATAAAGACCAAATCAAAAGCCACATTTATTATTTTATTAAATTCTAACATTTTCCTATTTTAATTTTAATTTTAATTTTGTTGTCTATAACTATTATATTATTAAACAATAGAGTTATTAGTAATATTGTTTATTATTATCTACTAATGTGTCTACAAAAATTACATTAATTGATAGTTGCTTAATCAACCTAGTTAATCAGTGTATTCGGTAATGATATCACTTGTGTGTTTCAATTTTTTAAAATAGAGAGACGGTGTGAATTACAATATATGTGAAAAAATAAAATATGAAAAACAAACAAAATACTGATAGACAAATATGTGTATTCACCAATCATATGTTTTTTTTTCCTCCCTAAATTCATAAAATAAATTATACTTAATTGACTTAATCAATTTTCATAAAAACAAAATGATATTGTCATCTTCAAATTTAATTTCACCATTTATAAATCTATGGTATTATTTTTTTTCTTCATATTAAAACACAACATAAAATATTAATTTTTTTTTAGTTTATAACTTAAACTCATTTGCATTTTTAGGTCTTTTACAAAAAAATATATTTATTTTATAGTAAAATAGCACAATTTAAAAAAATATACTCTATTTTATTTGATTTGCATATGTCTAAAATTAAATAAAATATATCATAAATATTAAATAATTTATTTTAATTTTATACAAATAAGATAATTAATTCTAATAGAGATAAAATATACACTCTCTTATCTATAATAATTTTGTGTGTGCAGTTTTTAAGTCTTTTAGCAATAATATAGTTATCTTATAATCAACAATATAATTATTTATTAAAAATATATTTATTTTAGAAGCATGTTGTCTAATTATTTAAGAATTATAGTCTTTTTAAATATGAAACCACTCATATCATGGAAAATAATTAATTTAAATTTGTTAAATCATAATATTTATTCTCTCATTTTTTTAATTTTTAGTTTTAAAAATGAAGAAAAAAAGTAATAAAAATGTGATATAATAAGTATAGTATTAATTTATTATTAAATCTTGCACTGAACCTACAAATAAATGATTAGTAAACCCCGTAATTAATTACATCTAATTAAATAAATCAATAAATATTTTTTTTTATTTTGATGTTTTTATTATAATTATATGATAAATGTCTCATAAATATGATGTTAAATAATATCGTTGTTAATACAAAACTAAAATATTTAAAAGATTCAAATATATTTGAATAAAGAAAATTAATTCTGCAATAATTACATAATTTTACAATATTAATTATTAATTAGGATAAATTGTGATATTTTTTCTCATCCTGCCTATGAAGAGTGATTTATAGATTGACATCTTCTCATTTATTATATCACAAATATTATGTAAAAATAAAAATAAAAAGATGTTTGCAATTTTTTTACTAGATGATTATATCCCATAAGTAACCATTTAAAAATCAAAAAGATTTGGATAATATTTTATCAACTATATTATTTAAATTTTTGAAATCACATGTTTATCAACTATATTACGTGGGAAGTAGAATTGCTTTTGGGCGGTCATTATTAATTAGTTGTATATCAACATTAATGTATTTTAAACATAAATAACAATAAGCACAATCATTTATGGGAAAGATTACTATAAATAGAATATTTAAAAGGGTAATGCTAACTTGTGCCCCAATGGCACATGTTTAGAAATCTATAAATGGAATGTTTTTGTTGAATATAGAAACTTTGTGTTTGAAAATTGTGCATCGATTTGATTAAAAGTTCATAATTAATTTATTTATTTATTTTTTCAATACAAATTTTCTATTTATATTTTCTTAACATGTGCCCTTGGGGCACAAGTTAGCACTACCCTATTTAAAAATCAAAAAGATTTGGATAATATTTTATCAACTATATTATTTAAATTTTTGAAATCACATGTTTATCAACTATATTACGTGGGAAGTAGAATTGCTTTTGGGCGGTCATTATTAATTAGCTGTATATCAACATTAATGTATTTTAAACATAAATAACAATAAGCACAATCATTTATGGGAAAGATTACTATAAATAGAATATTTTAAAATAGCAAGGCATTTAAAATGGGACACTTAATTGTAATCTTGAAAATTATTCTAATTATATAATCTCAATGTTTAAATACTTTTTCAAATTATTTATAAAAAACATTATTTAGTTATAATTATCACTCTAAAACAACATAATAACTATTTTTTAAATTAGTACTATTAGTAATTAATAATAATGATTAATAATAAGGTTGAAAGAGATGAATTTTAAACCATTCTAATTTATTTAACTTTGATGATGGTTTTGTGAAAATTTAATTATAGTATTGTAAATTTATATAAAAAATCTCATTTTAAAAATATTTATAATTTACAAATTTTGCTTATAGTAACATTACTATTGTTTTAATATATTAATATATTTTTAAAATAGAATAATCAATCAATTGAATATTTTTAAAATAGAATAATAAATCAATTGATTATTTTTAAAATAGAATAATCAATCAATTCAATATCAATGTTTTGCATAATTTTTATGTTTTGAAGCAATTAAGACTATTCCAATTACAATAATAGTATAATTTTTTTCGTGGGATATGATTTAGTGCCATTAAGTTTTTGTGGGATATGAAATCAAGTAAAAAACATTAAACATGATAATGTCATTGTTTCTGTACATGATATAACTATAAAATTCAACCTTATTTGTTCACAAATTATTGAGGTCAATCAAAAATAAAAAAAAATATAGTAAAATAGTATGCATTTTGTGCATTCTAAAATCATTTATTCCTACATAATATAGTCTCTTATCTATAATAATTTTGTGTGTGCAGTTTTTAAGTCTTTTAGCAATAATATAGTTATCTTATAATCAACAATATAATTATTTATTAAAAATATATTTATTTTAGAAGCATGTTGTCTAATTATTTAAGAATTATAGTCTTTTTAAATATGAAACCACTCATACCATGGAAAATAATTAATTTAAATTTGTTAAATCACAATATTTATTCTCTAATTTTTTTAATTTTTAGTTTTAAAAATGAAGAAAAAAAGTAATAAAAATGTGATATAATAAGTATAGTATTAATTTATTATTAAATCTTGCACTGAACCTACAAATAAATGATTAGTAAACCCCGTAATTAATTACATCTAATTAAATAAATCAATAAATATTTTTTTATTTTGATGTTTTTATTATAATTATATGATAAATGTCTCATAAATATGATGTTAAATAATATCGTTGTTAATACAAAACTAAAATATTTAAAAGATTCAAATATATTTGAATAAAGAAAATCAATTCTACAATAATTACATAATTTCACAATATTAATTATTAATTAGGATAAATTGTGATATTTTTTCTCATCCTGCCTATGAAGAGTGATTTATAGATTGACATCTTCTCATTTATTATATCATAAATATTATGTAAAAATAAAAATAAAAAGATGTTTGCAATTTTTTTACTAGATGATTATATCCCGTAAGTAACCATTTAAAAATAAAAAAGATTTGGATAATATTTTATCAACTATATTATTTAAATTTTTGAAATCACATGTTTATCAACTATATTACGTGAGAAGTAGAATTGCTTTTGGGCGGTCATTATTAATTAGCTGTATATCAACATTAATGTATTTTCAACATAAATAACAATAAGCACAATCATTTATGGGAAAGATTACTATAAATAGAATATTTAAAAATCAAAAAGATTTGGATAATATTTTATCAACTATATTATTTAAATTTTTGAAATCACATGTTTATCAACTATATTACGTGGGAAGTAGAATTGCTTTTGGGCGGTCATTATTAATTAGCTGTATATCAACATTAATTTATTTTAAACATAAATAACAATAAGCACAATCATTTATGGGAAAGATTACTATAAATAGAATATTTTAAAATAGCAAGGCATTTAAAAATGGGACACTTAATTGTAATCTTGAAAATTATTCTAATTATATAATCTCAATGTTTAAATACTTTTTCAAATTATTTATAAAAAACATTATTTAGTTATAATTATCACTCTAAAACAACATAATAACTATTTTTTAAATTAGTACTATTAGTAATTAATAATAATGATTAATAATAAGGTTGAAAGAGATGAATTTTAAACCATTCTAATTTATTTAACTTTGATGATGGTTTTGTGAAAATTTAATTATAGTATTGTAAATTTATATAAAAAATCTCATTTTAAAAATATTTATAATTTACAAATTTTGCTTATAGTAACATTACTATTGTTTTAATATATTAATATATTTTTAAAATAGAATAATCAATCAATTGAATATTTTTAAAATAGAATAATAAATCAATTGATTATTTTTAAAATAGAATAATCAATCAATTCAATATCAATGTTTTGCATAATTTTTATGTTTTGAAGCAATTAAGACTATTCCAATTACAATAATAGTATAATTTTTTTCGTGGGATATGATTTATAGCCATTAAGTTTTTGTGGGATATGAAATCAAGTAAAAAACATTAAACATGATAATGTCGTTGTTTCTGTACATGATATAACTATAAAATTCAACCTTATTTGTTCACAAATTATTGAGGTCAATCTAAAATAAAAAAATACAGTAAAATAGTATGCATTTTGTGCATTCTAAAATCATTTATTCCTACATTAATCTGAAAAATATGCACGGGATACGTTGAAGAATTAAAGAAACAAAAAGCATTTTAAAAAAAGAAAAGAAAATATCAGATCTATTGCAATGCGACACACCATAAGAAGATGTGCTCATCAATGCATGCTATCAGACCTTTTCATTAATGCGCTGACAAGATCTCAGTATAGGGCGTATCATGAACTTTAGTCAAAATGAGTGCAACATGATTTAAAAAGTCAAGTCAATGAAAACATTTCAAAGGACACGCTATAATTGGCTGGATGAGGACACCTCATCATCTTCAACCTCAAGCTTCAAAAATCTCAAGGAATTTGGAGAAAAATGAATATCAACCAAAGTGTAAAACTCATTGTGGCATCATTTGACTTGTCTCATCAAGACGATCTCATCCGTATCCTCGCAAAAAATTTATTTAGGATACATCTTACTAAATTTGGAAAAAAACCATAGAAATCACAAAAAGTAAAACCACCATGAAATGCTTAAAACTCAACCAAATTCAAAAGCAGAAGAAGCTTCAACTTTAGGGAGATTTAGTCATAGTTTTGATTGTTAATTCGGTAGTTAATTGTATTGCATGACCGATTTAGTGACGTTCAAATTTTATGAACATGATGTTGAAACTCAATGGTTATAGTGATTGAAATTTTTTAATCACTAATTCGATAACTACAAGCAAATTTTCTTTAGTGGGGAGACATTCTGTTTATAAAATCCTTTTTCAATGAATATTATATTTTCTTGCTCCCGTAAACACTCATCTTTTTTTCTTTAATATGGCGAGAAAACCTAATCAGACCCAAAAAACAAAGCTAGTAGGGCTATCACTATTCCTTATCATGGATCAAAAAAGGTTTCCTAATCGCAGGATAGAGATGACCACAATCCCTCGAGTCACATATGGTTTAATGAGGGACAAAAGTTAATTTTTTTTTAAATCTTGCCAGCTGTCTTTTTCGATTCCATAATTAATTTATGTAGCAAGACATGTTTAGTAAATTTAATTCACATAATATTATTTATATTCAAACATTCGAAGACAAAGAAATCCCACATAAAGAGTATTTATATTCAAACATTCAAAGACATACAAATCCCAAAGGTAACGGTAAAAATAACTCTTAATTTATTAGGAGGAGTCTCTATTATTTATTTTAATGAAAAGATAAACAAAACATAATGATAGCTATTTTTTTGGTGGATCATATAACTTATCGCCACATTTGCATTTCCATATTTCCGCATCTGGTGACACTGGCACAAGGATAGGATTGCAAGGACTACAATTGCCACAACTGTCTTGGCAACTTGGAGGTTGTGACCCAATTTTACTAAAAACCTTTCTTGACAATAAACCCTTGAACTCATTGGATTTGATTTGCGGCCCAAGCTTCTCTTTAATTTTCTCAATATGCTAAAATAAACATGACAGTTAACTATAAATTATTATTAAGTCAATACAACTACAATAATCATTTTTATCAAATGTACTACAAAAGTTTTTATTTACAAATATTAGGAATTTAGTATAGTTTAATAATAGTAATTTATGTTTTAACAAATTTTTTAAAAACTAGATTGAATCGGCTGGTTGAACTTGTTCAACCTTGAACCGTTATCTAGTCTGATTCAGTTTGAACCAACAAGTCATTATGTCTATAAAATTGGAATAAAATCGTTTCTATCGCAAGAAACTAATATAACCTTATAACCGAGACCGGTGTTTGTGAATCAAACGGTTCAAAAAATAAAAAAAAAAATAATTTTTTACTTCTCTTGTTTTCTTTGTTTAGCTCTAAAAATAATTGATTATAACAAACATTTAAAATTGAATGGATGGAAAATAAAGAATAAAATTGAAAGACGCGAAGATAATGCAAATGTAAACCGAAAAAGAAGAAATAATGTAGTGTTTGTTGGACATGAGATAAGTGATGGTTGGTCTTGGAAGAGATGAAAAAATTATACTGATAAAGAACTTGTGCCTTTGAGTGAAGGAATTAAGACAATATATAAATAATGATCCTAAACTAGTTTTTTATTTGTTATCGCGCCTTACATTTCATTCTTCTTCTATTATAAGCTTGTTTATTAGTACTACGTTTATTATTTAAGAATTTTATTTTATAAATAATTATAAAAATTAATTTTATTAATTAAGACATTTAGTAATATATTTATTTTATCTTTTTAGTTAAATAAAATATATGGTTTAACCACAGTTAAATCGATTGAACCTTGACCCATATATTTTAACAATTCATTCTCCGATTCGGTTTTTAAAACATTGGTTTTAACTTGAAACAAATATCAAATAATAATAAAGATTATAAATATTAAAAAAACATATAAATAGTATTAAGGAGAATGATGTTATACCTGAATATCTATCTCATTTTTTAAAGTCATGGAACGTGTATCTTCTACAATATAAAATATTAGGTGTTAATAAAATGAAGATGTAATATAAATATAATATTTAATAAATAAACGTATAATTTGTTAGTAAAATCAGAAATCAATATAAAATGAATTTTTTAATGTTTTTTAATGCATAACCACCATTCATAAATGTAATTTTTAGGATAATTAAAATAAATTTAGAATATTAAAGAAAAAAAATTAATGATTATAATTGAAACAATATAAAATATATTTATACTTTAATCTTTAATTTTTTTATAAGATAAAGAGAAATATATTAAAAAAGAAGAGGATACAAAAAGGAGAAAAAAAAGGGTCCCTTAGTTACAAAGCCGAATCCTAGGGATGTCCTCTTTGTCCATCAAAAATTGCCTATATAAGTCAAGTAGATGTGCGTGATCATGAAGTTTAAAAATAATGTTTAATTAAAAATAGCATTATTAGTTAAGAAGAAATGGAGAAGTATAATATCAAAGAATTGATACCTCTTGATTTAATGGATGAGGCAATGATAGAACTAAACATCACTGAGAACAAGAAAAATGTTACAAAATAAAGCTGAGTTTTGTTTATTAACATTGTAAAAGTACTAAACACTACTCTTTTTTTGTTGTTGAAAAAACGGAATCACTACAATTATATATGATAACATTATTTTACTAGTATTTATACTCGTGCGAGGCACAGACAAAAGGACAAGGGGCGCTCAGGGATGGTCTATTTATTAATCAATAAATAAAATTTATTAGCAAAATTGAATAACAAATAAATAAAATAAAAAAAACTAAACTACGAAAGGATTTAATTTTAACTAATTTTTTTAAAAATTTTATTAAGTAAAAAACAAATAATCTAAAAAGGATTTAATATTTATTTTATTTCAAATTATTTTATATCAAAATAATGAAAAACAAATTTAACCAAAAAAGAACAAAATCGTCCATAGTAAAAAATAATTATTTTGACTATTTATTATTTGATTAATGAATATCCACAGCTCGCTACCTCCATGACTTCAATTTTTTAATTTTTTATTAACATCGCATTTATTTAGCTTTAAAAATAAAGACCAAATCAAAAGCCACATTTATTATTTTATTAAATTCTAACATTTTCCTATTTTAATTTTAATTTTAACTTTGTTGTCTATAACTATTATATTATTAAACAATAGAGTTATTAGTAATATTGTTTATTATTATCTACTAATGTGTCTACAAAAATTACATTAATTGATAGTTGCTTAATCAACCTAGTTAATCAGTGTATTCGGTAATGATATCACTTGTGTGTTTCAATTTTTTAAAATAGAGAGACGGCGTGAATTACAATATATGTGAAAAAATAAAATATGAAAAACAAACAAAATACTGATAGACAAATATGTGTATTCACCAATCATATGTTTTTTTCTTCCTCCCTAAATTCATAAAATAAATTATACTTCATTGACTTAATCAATTTTCATAAAAACAAAATGATATTGTCATCTTCAAATTTAATTTCACCATTTATAAATCTATGGTATTATTTTTTTTCTTCATATTAAAACACAACATAAAATAATTTTTTTTTTTTAGTTTATAACTTAAACAAACTCATTTGCATTTTTAGGTCTTTTACAAAAAATATATTTATTTTATAGTAAAATAGCACAATTTAAAAAAATATACTCTATTTTATTTGATTTGCATATGTCTAAAATTAAATAAAATATATCATAAATATTAAATAATTTATTTTAATTTTATACAAATAAGATAATTAATTCTAATAGAGATAAAATATACACTCTCTTATCTATAATAATTTTGTGTGTGCAGTTTTTAAGTCTTTTAGCAATAATATAGTTATCTTATAATCAACAATATAATTATTTATTAAAAATATATTTATTTTAGAAGCATGTTGTCTAATTATTTAAGAATTATAGTCTTTTTAAATATGAAACCACTCATATCATGGAAAATAATTAATTTAAATTTGTTAAATCATAATATTTATTCTCTCATTTTTTTAATTTTTAGTTTTAAAAATGAAGAAAAAAGTAACAAAAATGTGATATAATAAGTATAGTATTAATTTATTATTAAATCTTGCACTGAACCTACAAATAAATGATTAGTAAACCCCGTAATTAATTACATCTAATTAAATAAATCAATAAATATTTTTTTATTTTGATGTTTTTATTATAATTATAAGATAAATGTCTCATAAATATGATGTTATATAATATCGTTGTTAATACAAAACTAAAATATTTAAAAGATTCAAATATATTTGAATAAAGAAAATTAATTCTGCAATAATTACATAATTTCACAATATTAATTATTAATTAGGATAAATTGTGATATTTTTTCTCATCCTGCCTATGAAGAGTGATTTATAGATTGACATCTTCTCATTTATTATATCACAAATATTATGTAAAAATAAAAATAAAAAGATGTTTGCAGTTTTTTTACTAGATGATTATATCTCATAAGTAACCATTTAAAAATCAAAAAGATTTGGATAATATTTTATCAACTATATTATTTAAATTTTTGAAATCACATGTTTATCAACTATATTACGTGGGAAGTAGAATTGCTTTTGGGCGGTCATTATTAATTAGCTGTATATCAACATTAATGTATTTTAAACATAAATAACATTAAGCACAATCATTTATGGGAAAGATTACTATAAATAGAATATTTAAAAGGGTAATGCTAACTTGTGCCCCAATGGCACATGTTTAGAAATCTATAAATGGAATGTTTTTGTTGAATATAGAAACTTTGTGTTTGAAAATTGTGCATCGATTTGATTAAAAGTTCATAATTAATTTATTTATTTATTTTTTCAATACAAATTTTCTATTTATATTTTCTTAACATGTGCCCTTGGGGCACAAGTTAGCACTACCCTATTTAAAAATCAAAAAGATTTGGATAATATTTTATCAACTATATTATTTAAATTTTTGAAATCACATGTTTATCAACTATATTACGTGGGAAGTAGAATTGCTTTTGGGCGGTCATTATTAATTAGCTGTATATCAACATTAATGTATTTTAAACATAAATAACAATAAGCACAATCATTTATGGGAAAGATTACTATAAATAGAATATTTTAAAATAGCAAGGCATTTAAAAATGGGACACTTAATTGTAATCTTGAAAATTATTCTAATTATATAATCTCAATGTTTAAATACTTTTTCAAATTATTTATAAAAAACATTATTTAGTTATAATTATCACTCTAAAACAACATAATAACTATTTTTTAAATTAGTACTATTAGTAATTAATAATAATGATTAATAATAAGGTTGAAAGAGATGAATTTTAAACCATTCTAATTTATTTAACTTTGATGATGGTTTTGTGAAAATTTAATTATAGTATTGTAAATTTATATAAAAAATCTCATTTTAAAAATATTTATAATTTACAAATTTTGCTTATAGTAACATTACTATTGTTTTAATATATTAATATATTTTTAAAATAGAATAATCAATCAATTGAATATTTTTAAAATAGAATAATAAATCAATTGATTATTTTTAAAGTAGAATAATCAATCAATTCAATATCAATGTTTTGCATAATTTTTATGTTTTGAAGCAATTAAGACTATTCCAATTACAATAATAGTATAATTTTTTTCGTGGGATATGATTTAGTGCCATTAAGTTTTTGTGGGATATGAAATCAAGTAAAAAACATTAAACATGATAATGTCATTGTTTCTGTACATGATATAACTATAAAATTCAACCTTATTTGTTCACAAATTATTGAGGTCAATCAAAAATAAAAAAAATATAGTAAAATAGTATGCATTTTGTGCATTCTAAAATCATTTATTCCTACATAATATAGTCTCTTATCTATAATAATTTTGTGTGTGCAGTTTTTAAGTCTTTTAGCAATAATATAGTTATCTTATAATCAACAATATAATTATTTATTAAAAATATATTTATTTTAGAAGCATGTTGTCTAATTATTTAAGAATTATAGTCTTTTTAAATATGAAACCACTCATACCATGGAAAATAATTAATTTAAATTTGTTAAATCACAATATTTATTCTCTAATTTTTTTAATTTTTAGTTTTAAAAATGAAGAAAAAAAGTAATAAAAATGTGATATAATAAGTATAGTATTAATTTATTATTAAATCTTGCACTGAACCTACAAATAAATGATTAGTAAACCCCGTAATTAATTACATCTAATTAAATAAATCAATAAATATTTTTTTTATTTTGATGTTTTTATTATAATTATATGATAAATGTCTCATAAATATGATGTTAAATAATATCGTTGTTAATACAAAACTAAAATATTTAAAAGATTCAAATATATTTGAATAAAGAAAATTAATTCTGCAATAATTACATAATTTCACAATATTAATTATTAATTAGGATAAATTGTGATATTTTTTCTCATCCTGCCTATGAAGAGTGATTTATAGATTGACATCTTCTCATTTATTATATCATAAATATTATGTAAAAATAAAAATAAAAAGATGTTTGCAATTTTTTTACTAGATGATTATATCCCGTAAGTAACCATTTAAAAATCAAAAAGATTTGGATAATATTTTATCAACTATATTATTTAAATTTTTGAAATCACATGTTTATCAACTATATTACGTGGGAAGTAGAATTGCTTTTGGGCAGTCATTATTAATTAGCTGTATATCAACATTAATGTATTTTCAACATAAATAACAATAAGCACAATCATTTATGGGAAAGATTACTATAAATAGAATATTTAAAAATCAAAAAGATTTGGATAATATTTTATCAAGTATATTATTTAAATTTTTGAAATCACATGTTTATCAACTATATTACGTGGGAAGTAGAATTGCTTTTGGGCGGTCATTATTAATTAGCTGTATATCAACATTAATGTATTTTAAACATAAATAACAATAAGCACAATCATTTATGGGAAAGATTACTATAAATAGAATATTTTAAAATAGCAAGGCATTTAAAAATGGGACACTTAATTGTAATCTTGAAAATTATTCTAATTATATAATCTCAATGTTTAAATACTTTTTCAAATTATTTATAAAAAACATTATTTAGTTATAATTATCACTCTAAAACAACATAATAACTATTTTTTAAATTAGTACTGTTAGTAATTAATAATAATGATTAATAATAAGGTTGAAAGAGATGAATTTTAAACCATTCTAATTTATTTAACTTTGATGATGGTTTTGTGAAAATTTAATTATAGTATTGTAAATTTATATAAAAAATCTCATTTTAAAAATATTTATAATTTACAAATTTTGCTTATAGTAACATTACTATTGTTTTAATATATTAATATATTTTTAAAATAGAATAATCAATCAATTGAATATTTTTAAAATAGAATAATAAATCAATTGATTATTTTTAAAGTAGAATAATCAATCAATTCAATATCAATGTTTTGCATAATTTTTATGTTTTGAAGCAATTAAGACTATTCCAATTACAATAATAGTATAATTTTTTTCGTGGGATATGATTTAGTGCCATTAAGTTTTTGTGGGATATGAAATCAAGTAAAAAACATTAAACATGATAATGTCATTGTTTCTGTACATGATATAACTATAAAATTCAACCTTATTTGTTCACAAATTATTGAGGTCAATCAAAAATAAAAAAAATATAGTAAAATAGTATGCATTTTGTGCATTCTAAAATCATTTATTCCTACATAATATAGTCTCTTATCTATAATAATTTTGTGTGTGCAGTTTTTAAGTCTTTTAGCAATAATATAGTTATCTTATAATCAACAATATAATTATTTATTAAAAATATATTTATTTTAGAAGCATGTTGTCTAATTATTTAAGAATTATAGTCTTTTTAAATATGAAACCACTCATACCATGGAAAATAATTAATTTAAATTTGTTAAATCACAATATTTATTCTCTAATTTTTTTAATTTTTAGTTTTAAAAATGAAGAAAAAAAGTAATAAAAATGTGATATAATAAGTATAGTATTAATTTATTATTAAATCTTGCACTGAACCTACAAATAAATGATTAGTAAACCCCGTAATTAATTACATCTAATTAAATAAATCAATAAATATTTTTTTTATTTTGATGTTTTTATTATAATTATATGATAAATGTCTCATAAATATGATGTTAAATAATATCGTTGTTAATACAAAACTAAAATATTTAAAAGATTCAAATATATTTGAATAAAGAAAATTAATTCTGCAATAATTACATAATTTCACAATATTAATTATTAATTAGGATAAATTGTGATATTTTTTCTCATCCTGCCTATGAAGAGTGATTTATAGATTGACATCTTCTCATTTATTATATCATAAATATTATGTAAAAATAAAAATAAAAAGATGTTTGCAATTTTTTTACTAGATGATTATATCCCGTAAGTAACCATTTAAAAATCAAAAAGATTTGGATAATATTTTATCAACTATATTATTTAAATTTTTGAAATCACATGTTTATCAACTATATTACGTGGGAAGTAGAATTGCTTTTGGGCAGTCATTATTAATTAGCTGTATATCAACATTAATGTATTTTCAACATAAATAACAATAAGCACAATCATTTATGGGAAAGATTACTATAAATAGAATATTTAAAAATCAAAAAGATTTGGATAATATTTTATCAAGTATATTATTTAAATTTTTGAAATCACATGTTTATCAACTATATTACGTGGGAAGTAGAATTGCTTTTGGGCGGTCATTATTAATTAGCTGTATATCAACATTAATGTATTTTAAACATAAATAACAATAAGCACAATCATTTATGTGAAAGATTACTATAAATAGAATATTTTAAAATAGCAAGGCATTTAAAAATGGGACACTTAATTGTAATCTTGAAAATTATTCTAATTATATAATCTCAATGTTTAAATACTTTTTCAAATTATTTATAAAAAACATTATTTAGTTATAATTATCACTCTAAAACAACATAATAACTATTTTTTAAATTAGTACTGTTAGTAATTAATAATAATGATTAATAATAAGGTTGAAAGAGATGAATTTTAAACCATTCTAATTTATTTAACTTTGATGATGGTTTTGTGAAAATTTAATTATAGTATTGTAAATTTATATAAAAAATCTCATTTTAAAAATATTTATAATTTACAAATTTTGCTTATAGTAACATTACTATTGTTTTAATATATTAATATATTTTTAAAATAGAATAATCAATCAATTGAATATTTTTAAAATAGAATAATAAATCAATTGATTATTTTTAAAGTAGAATAATCAATCAATTCAATATCAATGTTTTGCATAATTTTTATGTTTTGAAGCAATTAAGACTATTCCAATTACAATAATAGTATAATTTTTTTCGTGGGATATGATTTAGTGCCATTAAGTTTTTGTGGGATATGAAATCAAGTAAAAAACATTAAACATGATAATGTCATTGTTTCTGTACATGATATAACTATAAAATTCAACCTTATTTGTTCACAAATTATTGAGGTCAATCAAAAATAAAAAAAATATAGTAAAATAGTATGCATTTTGTGCATTCTAAAATCATTTATTCCTACATAATATAGTCTCTTATCTATAATAATTTTGTGTGTGCAGTTTTTAAGTCTTTTAGCAATAATATAGTTATCTTATAATCAACAATATAATTATGTAATATCCTGATCTTTTGACACCGATAATTATCATTTAAATGAGTAAATGGTAATTAGAGAGAGATCATTGGTCTTATTCTCTATTAATCTAAGAATGATTATTAGAAGAATTAGTGGAGTGGTTAGAAACAAAGAGGATTGGTTAGAATGGAACTAAGTGGCAAAGTGGTAGTTTTGGCTTAGTTGAGGGGCACAAGAGACATTTAACTCTATTGCATGGACTTAAGGACTTGTTTGGCTTGCAAATCAGAATTTGTGGAGAAGAACAACTTAAGAGCAAGAGAAGAACTCATGAAGCAAGTTCATTTTCGCACCTTGGGTACAGCTCCACTAAATCAGGTATATCTCTCAACTCGTAACTCCGATCGTAACGATTCTGGTCCCATTGGATAGCTAACGAATTTCTCTTCGATTTGCACCTATGGTTCGCGTTCATAGCTTCTGTTTCGAAGGAGAAAACTGACCTTGAAGTTGTGTCAGTGATGCTGAAAGTGGGTACAAGTGTGATTACGGATTTGATGAAGATGGAGTGAAACTTTGGCTATGGTGGGAGTCCAATGGCAGCAAACATCATCTTTCTAAACCTCCATTTTAGCAAGGTGAGTCCTTTAGATAGAACTTGGGTAGGATTTGGGGAAGAAAGCATGTCAAGGGTTTAGATTGAGATAAATATATTGCATGCTTAAATGAATGATAAATGTGATAAATTGCTAGTTGTGTGTGATAGCTACTAGTTGCATATGTTGTTAATGATTGCATGCTGGTGGTTCTGATTATATAAATATGTTAGAAATTCATTGGGACTGTATTAAAGATGCAGGGGATCAACTATAGGACATTTGGAATGGTTTAGAACCCTTAGAAATGCAGAAAATTGATTCTGCTTCAGGGTAATCGGTTACTGGCATTTGGGTAACCGGTTACTCTGTGTAAATTTGCGTTTCTGGGCATTTTTCATGTCAGTAACCGGTTACTGGATTCTGGGTAACCGGTTACCCTGGGCAAAAGTGCAAAAATCAGCAAACTTTAGAAAGTCATAACTTCCTGCTCGGGTATCGGAATTGCGCAAACTTTATATCGTTGGAAAGCTAGCGACGTGTACTTTCTAATTAAATAGGTCCCCAAACCAGAATTATTGATTTAATAATAGTGGAGCCCCACTTAGTGAATCAAGGAATTAGTATGAGAACTTATGCCTTTACTATTTGACCAATACTTCTCCTGTTATGTGTGGCATTTATTATCTAATGCTTATTATGAATGTGATATCTATGTTTGAGATGATATGCAATTATATGATGTGCATGAAATCCTATTGACACCATCGTTTTGGTTAAACGATCGGCTTTGGTTGTATTGTATGGATTAACGCTTGTTATGCGTGTGTATGCTTGAATCGAAGTAGACCCGGTACTAAGTTACGATTCGGACCGTGGGTCCTGGAGTTGTCCGTGGGACTGCCCTGATCATGGATCCCAGAGGCACATACCTGAACTACCGTTGCAGTGTGCTTGTGAGTGCCGTACGGGGCTTTTTACTCACTTGCTGTATACACACTCGCGTGCTCGGTATGATGGCGTTATGCGGCTAAGTAAGCCTACGCATAACAGGTAAACCATCTCTAATGATGCCATGTAGGCTACATCATTAGGTTCCTATCCGGATGGGCTCATGCGTCAAGACGGCGTGTTGCACTTGCTGTTAACACCACGTGCGTACAGATGGTTAATGGGACGATGTCGCCTCTTAGGCAAGGTCATCTCGCAGCCATGTAGGCTTGTGCGAACCCATTTAATCATTCTTGCAGGGTGCTTGTGTAAGTCTCTTGACAAATAGGCATGGGTGAACCCACCGAGGGTGTGTTAGTAACTTAGTCTAGTGGTATTAACGTACTTCTGGATTCCCCGTACATGGGTATGGGTCTGCATACGTGTTTGTATACTATTTGTGTACTTGTGATATGATGACTCCTATGGTGGACGATTCATGTGTTTGCTCCGTACTTGTACCGGATGTGAGGTTGAACCCCGGATCAATGGTGGATTCGGTTTGTGATGCATGTACCCTGTAGAACCGAGTGGACCCATAGGATAGGAGGACTCACTGAGATTTAGTAATCTCACCCCAATCAACTTATATTTTTCAGGTGCAGTTTAGTAGCTTTTGACAGATAGCAGGTTCGGATTGACGGCTTAAAGTGGTGACGGCTCGGAGACCTCGTCAGATCTCATTTTCCGCTGTGCAGATCCATTGAAGACACATGTGTTGTAATTCTTAGTAGAATTTCATGTTGTATTTTATATGGACCTCTCTATATCTATAGCTTTTGTATGTACTCAATATCAATTTTAATGTTTCATGCATAATATACTAGTCAGTTATGTATGGGGTGTTACAGTTGGTATCAGAGCAGGTCGATTCTCGGCCGAGCCATGAGACATCACTAGCAATTCCTTTTCCTCCTCTCAAGTGTGCGTTGCTAGCCTGATTTTACTGATATCTCATTCAGTTGTTGAACTTGATCAACTCATCGACTGAGTGTGAGACAGTAGGATTACGGCAGAGCCGCCACGAGGACTCGTAAGCCTGTAAGGTTGTGAACCTAAGTTGTTGGAGTGGGATGAGTAATGAATTGTTGGACGTTTTAAGTGGATGATATTGGAGTCGTCAAGCTTAAGGAGAGCGTTCGACACAAAGTAGTAATACCCAAACTGTCAAGGTGTGGATGGAGACATCTTGAACCCCCAGGATTTTGATTGGACGAAGTGAAGATTTCTCTAAGTCTTGGTAATAGCAAGGGAAATCCAAATAGGAATGAGTAGGAGCCTTATAAGTGGGATTCTCCGAAGGTGTTGAACTGAGAATTAGTAAGATTCAGTACTGATGATGCTGCTGGTGTTGAGTGCGACTGATGAGCTGATAGGACAGAATAACCCTTGGAAATGCGAATAGAGGAGTCAGACCTTTCTGTTTGTGCTAGTACGGACAGTAATTGGATGGATGAGGTAATAGATCCTGATCCAACTTGAAGTATCCTAATTGAGAGTAGTTACCTAGTAGATGTTGGTGGGATGTACGAGCGTGGTAGCTTACGATTAGGTGAGGCTTGAATACCCGGTCGATAGAAGAAGATGTGTATTTCTGTTCTTATCATTTTATATTTAGTTCTAGAACTACGCTAGATGGAATATGAAATGATGTAGAAGCGTGAAATGCAGTATTCAAGTTCTCTTAGTTGTTGTTCGTCTGACCCCGAGTGAAGCCATAGAACTACGCTTGGCGTTGGGCGTACAGGCGAGTAAGAACTAAGATCTATCCGGACTGAATTATCCTTGGAATCTCATGCATGCGTGGGGCGAGTGGGTACGCGCACTGCATGGCAATCCGAAGTTGAACTTCAAATCTTCGTGCTTGGCGTTTTGGCTTTCCGAGTAAGTAAACCTTAGTGTGTAGCACTCTCAGGTTTTAGCATCCTGAGGAGTATGATTCGAAGGATTTGAGAAACGATGAACCTATTGGAGGCTGTTCAGACACTTGTCGGTTGTGACTTTAGGATACGCGTGGAGATCATTATACGCCACTGAGGTAGGTTACCTGGATACATGGCCTCGGAGTTGGACCACCATATTGGTACTACTAGACGGGTATAATGCCACAGTATCGCTATCGTGCACGAGATGCGTGAGTCATCCTTTTTCCTACATGTGTGGGACGAAGGTGATCTGAAGCAAGATGGAATTCTGATTTGGCACTCGTGAGACACAGATCCAGACTCTCATAAGGTATGTGGGATAAGGATCCATACATCGCGCTCGATAGTAGAGGAATAACTAGACAGGCGATGATGTGATGGATCAAGATCCAATACTATACTTAAGGAGACCCTGAGTGATCGTGATTGCGTGAGTTAGTATCAGATTGTACCTTGGAGACGTTCTCGTTTCATGAAGTGTTAGGTTGGCAATTTTGCATGAGTGTCTAGAGTGAGACTCATGTGCGGTCATGATATCCTGGTCAGCATAGTGAGTTGATATCATGTACCAATGGCGACCGGTGATGGAATATGCAAGTTGTATCTTGGATCGGCTCGATGTGTGATGTGTCCGGTAAGGTATTGCCAGATACTCTGAGTAAAGAAATGTGAATCTTGGTAAAGCATGGACATTTTGGTTTAGGAACTGCTAAGGAGTTTATAAGAGAGATGTTCGAAGTGCAAAGTGCAAAGTGCAATTTCTTGCATTGTGGCTACACTCAGACTGTTAGAAGCACCACAATGAAGGATGCAGCCGCCAAGGAAGACAGTTTAGGTCAGAGGTGGAACATACGTTAGATGACTGTGTGAATGGAGTGTGGCTGTGGGAGGATCGTTATATCAGTAAGTTGCACGAGTTATCAGAGGTGATACTACGCTAAGAGAATGAAGGTGTATGGTTGGGTAGAAGTTGTGTAGAACTGCTAGAGTTATCATGAGCTGCAGTACGTCGTGAAGGGTTTGACATACCGGTTGAGCAACAAGATTGGTTGGAATGAAAAACATAGCAGTTGTACGCTGTGGAAATCAGTGACAAGGACGAACCTCTAAGTCAGTGAATTTTTGGGTTTCAATGTCCTGAGATCGAAACGTGTACCTAAGTTGTGGTGGATGAACTATATGGAATGGCAGGGTAAGTAGAAGCTTGATTATGGAGAGTATGCAACTTTGACGAGTAGTAGTTGATGATGGATGTATATGGAGTTCTGGAACGTGTTGTAATTGGATAACTGTGGATAAGGAACTGTTGTGTAGTAATGGAAACTAAGTGAATTATGGATATAATATGACTCAGAGGATTTCAAGGTGTGTGACTTGTTGGGATCAGAGTAGCGCAACGGATCAAGGAAGAATCAGATAAGTCTGAGGCAGGAACGAACAGACTTTTGTAGGATTTTATGTTGGGATGAAAGTATCTTCCTAAGGGAAATTGTCGGAGCAGCGTTTCGTCCATTCCAGTCTCTCAAGGATCACCATAACTCGAGAGGTGTTGTCAATGGACCAGCTTGGGAATACATTTTTGTGAGTAACATTCTTTCCCTTGATTGGATAGATAAGAGGGGTTGGTCTCCGTGGTAACCGGAAGGAATTCGAGGACGAATTCTAATTAAGGGGGGGAGAATGTAATATCCTGATCTTTTGACACCGATAATTATCATTTAAATGAGTAAATGGTAATTAGAGAGAGATCATTGGTCTTATTCTCTATTAATCTAAGAATGATTATTAGAAGAATTAGTGGAGTGGTTAGAAACAAAGAGGATTGGTTAGAATGGAACTAAGTGGCAAAGTGGTAGTTTTGGCTTAGTTGAGGGGCACAAGAGACATTTAACTCTATTGCATGGACTTAAGGACTTGTTTGGCTTGCAAATCAGAATTTGTGGAGAAGAACAACTTAAGAGCAAGAGAAGAACTCATGAAGCAAGTTCATTTTCGCACCTTGGGTACAGCTCCACTAAATCAGGTATATCTCTCAACTCGTAACTCCGATCGTAACGATTCTGGTCCCATTGGATAGCTAACGAATTTCTCTTCGATTTGCACCTATGGTTCGCGTTCATAGCTTCTGTTTCGAAGGAGAAAACTGACCTTGAAGTTGTGTCAGTGATGCTGAAAGTGGGTACAAGTGTGATTACGGATTTGATGAAGATGGAGTGAAACTTTGGCTATGGTGGGAGTCCAATGGCAGCAAACATCATCTTTCTAAACCTCCATTTTAGCAAGGTGAGTCCTTTAGATAGAACTTGGGTAGGATTTGGGGAAGAAAGCATGTCAAGGGTTTAGATTGAGATAAATATATTGCATGCTTAAATGAATGATAAATGTGATAAATTGCTAGTTGTGTGTGATAGCTACTAGTTGCATATGTTGTTAATGATTGCATGCTGGTGGTTCTGATTATATAAATATGTTAGAAATTCATTGGGACTGTATTAAAGATGCAGGGGATCAACTATAGGACATTTGGAATGGTTTAGAACCCTTAGAAATGCAGAAAATTGATTCTGCTTCAGGGTAATCGGTTACTGGCATTTGGGTAACCGGTTACTCTGTGTAAATTTGCGTTTCTGGGCATTTTTCATGTCAGTAACCGGTTACTGGATTCTGGGTAACCGGTTACCCTGGGCAAAAGTGCAAAAATCAGCAAACTTTAGAAAGTCATAACTTCCTGCTCGGGTATCGGAATTGCGCAAACTTTATATCGTTGGAAAGCTAGCGACGTGTACTTTCTAATTAAATAGGTCCCCAAACCAGAATTATTGATTTAATAATAGTGGAGCCCCACTTAGTGAATCAAGGAATTAGTATGAGAACTTATGCCTTTACTATTTGACCAATACTTCTCCTGTTATGTGTGGCATTTATTATCTAATGCTTATTATGAATGTGATATCTATGTTTGAGATGATATGCAATTATATGATGTGCATGAAATCCTATTGACACCATCGTTTTGGTTAAACGATCGGCTTTGGTTGTATTGTATGGATTAACGCTTGTTATGCGTGTGTATGCTTGAATCGAAGTAGACCCGGTACTAAGTTACGATTCGGACCGTGGGTCCTGGAGTTGTCCGTGGGACTGCCCTGATCATGGATCCCAGAGGCACATACCTGAACTACCGTTGCAGTGTGCTTGTGAGTGCCGTACGGGGCTTTTTACTCACTTGCTGTATACACACTCGCGTGCTCGGTATGATGGCGTTATGCGGCTAAGTAAGCCTACGCATAACAGGTAAACCATCTCTAATGATGCCATGTAGGCTACATCATTAGGTTCCTATCCGGATGGGCTCATGCGTCAAGACGGCGTGTTGCACTTGCTGTTAACACCACGTGCGTACAGATGGTTAATGGGACGATGTCGCCTCTTAGGCAAGGTCATCTCGCAGCCATGTAGGCTTGTGCGAACCCATTTAATCATTCTTGCAGGGTGCTTGTGTAAGTCTCTTGACAAATAGGCATGGGTGAACCCACCGAGGGTGTGTTAGTAACTTAGTCTAGTGGTATTAACGTACTTCTGGATTCCCCGTACATGGGTATGGGTCTGCATACGTGTTTGTATACTATTTGTGTACTTGTGATATGATGACTCCTATGGTGGACGATTCATGTGTTTGCTCCGTACTTGTACCGGATGTGAGGTTGAACCCCGGATCAATGGTGGATTCGGTTTGTGATGCATGTACCCTGTAGAACCGAGTGGACCCATAGGATAGGAGGACTCACTGAGATTTAGTAATCTCACCCCAATCAACTTATATTTTTCAGGTGCAGTTTAGTAGCTTTTGACAGATAGCAGGTTCGGATTGACGGCTTAAAGTGGTGACGGCTCGGAGACCTCGTCAGATCTCATTTTCCGCTGTGCAGATCCATTGAAGACACATGTGTTGTAATTCTTAGTAGAATTTCATGTTGTATTTTATATGGACCTCTCTATATCTATAGCTTTTGTATGTACTCAATATCAATTTTAATGTTTCATGCATAATATACTAGTCAGTTATGTATGGGGTGTTACAAATTATTTATTAAAAATATATTTATTTTAGAAGCATGTTGTCTAATTATTTAAGAATTATAGTCTTTTTAAATATGAAACCACTCATACCATGGAAAATAATTAATTTAAATTTGTTAAATCACAATATTTATTCTCTAATTTTTTTAATTTTTAGTTTTAAAAATGAAGAAAAAAAGTAATAAAAATGTGATATAATAAGTATAGTATTAATTTATTATTAAATCTTGCACTGAACCTACAAATAAATGATTAGTAAACCCCGTAATTAATTACATCTAATTAAATAAATCAATAAATATTTTTTTTATTTTGATGTTTTTATTATAATTATATGATAAATGTCTCATAAATATGATGTTAAATAATATCGTTGTTAATACAAAACTAAAATATTTAAAAGATTCAAATATATTTGAATAAAGAAAATTAATTCTGCAATAATTACATAATTTCACAATATTAATTATTAATTAGGATAAATTGTGATATTTTTTCTCATCCTGCCTATGAAGAGTGATTTATAGATTGACATCTTCTCATTTATTATATCATAAATATTATGTAAAAATAAAAATAAAAAGATGTTTGCAATTTTTTTACTAGATGATTATATCCCGTAAGTAACCATTTAAAAATCAAAAAGATTTGGATAATATTTTATCAACTATATTATTTAAATTTTTGAAATCACATGTTTATCAACTATATTACGTGGGAAGTAGAATTGCTTTTGGGCAGTCATTATTAATTAGCTGTATATCAACATTAATGTATTTTCAACATAAATAACAATAAGCACAATCATTTATGGGAAAGATTACTATAAATAGAATATTTAAAAATCAAAAAGATTTGGATAATATTTTATCAAGTATATTATTTAAATTTTTGAAATCACATGTTTATCAACTATATTACGTGGGAAGTAGAATTGCTTTTGGGCGGTCATTATTAATTAGCTGTATATCAACATTAATGTATTTTAAACATAAATAACAATAAGCACAATCATTTATGTGAAAGATTACTATAAATAGAATATTTTAAAATAGCAAGGCATTTAAAAATGGGACACTTAATTGTAATCTTGAAAATTATTCTAATTATATAATCTCAATGTTTAAATACTTTTTCAAATTATTTATAAAAAACATTATTTAGTTATAATTATCACTCTAAAACAACATAATAACTATTTTTTAAATTAGTACTGTTAGTAATTAATAATAATGATTAATAATAAGGTTGAAAGAGATGAATTTTAAACCATTCTAATTTATTTAACTTTGATGATGGTTTTGTGAAAATTTAATTATAGTATTGTAAATTTATATAAAAAATCTCATTTTAAAAATATTTATAATTTACAAATTTTGCTTATAGTAACATTACTATTGTTTTAATATATTAATATATTTTTAAAATAGAATAATCAATCAATTGAATATTTTTAAAATAGAATAATAAATCAATTGATTATTTTTAAAGTAGAATAATCAATCAATTCAATATCAATGTTTTGCATAATTTTTATGTTTTGAAGCAATTAAGACTATTCCAATTACAATAATAGTATAATTTTTTTCGTGGGATATGATTTAGTGCCATTAAGTTTTTGTGGGATATGAAATCAAGTAAAAAACATTAAACGTGATAATGTCATTGTTTCTGTACATGATATAACTATAAAATTCAACCTTATTTGTTCACAAATTATTGAGGTCAATCAAAAATAAAAAAAAATAGTAAAATAGTATGCATTTTGTGCATTCTAAAATCATTTATTCCTACATAATATAGTCTCTTATCTATAATAATTTTGTGTGTGCAGTTTTTAAGTCTTTTAGCAATAATATAGTTATCTTATAATCAACAATATAATTATTTATTAAAAATATATTTATTTTAGAAGCATGTTGTCTAATTATTTAAGAATTATAGTCTTTTTAAATATGAAACCACTCATACCATGGAAAATAATTAATTTAAATTTGTTAAATCACAATATTTATTCTCTAATTTTTTTAATTTTTAGTTTTAAAAATGAAGAAAAAAAGTAATAAAAATGTGATATAATAAGTATAGTATTAATTTATTATTAAATCTTGCACTGAACCTACAAATAAATGATTAGTAAACCCCGTAATTAATTACATCTAATTAAATAAATCAATAAATATTTTTTTTATTTTGATGTTTTTATTATAATTATATGATAAATGTCTCATAAATATGATGTTAAATAATATCGTTGTTAATACAAAACTAAAATATTTAAAAGATTCAAATATATTTGAATAAAGAAAATTTATTCTGCAATAATTACATAATTTCACAATATTAATTATTAATTAGGATAAATTGTGATATTTTTTCTCATCCTGCCTATGAAGAGTGATTTATAGATTGACATCTTCTCATTTATTATATCATAAATATTATGTAAAAATAAAAATAAAAAGATGTTTGCAATTTTTTTACTAGATGATTATATCCCATAAGTAACCATTTAAAAATCAAAAAGATTTGGATAATATTTTATCAACTATATTATTTAAATTTTTGAAATCACATGTTTATCAACTATATTACGTGGGAAGTAGAATTGCTTTTGGGCGGTCATTATTAATTAGTTGTATATCAACATTAATGTATTTTAAACATAAATAACAATAAGCACAATCATTTATGGGAAAGATTACTATAAATAGAATATTTAAAAGGGTAATGCTAACTTGTGCCCCAATGGCACTTGTTTAGAAATCTATAAATGGAATGTTTTTGTTGAATATAGAAACTTTGTGTTTGAAAATTGTGCATCGATTTGATTAAAAGTTCATAATTAATTTATTTATTTATTTTTTCAATACAAATTTTCTATTTATATTTTCTTAACATGTGCCCTTGGGGCACAAGTTAGCACTACCCTATTTAAAAATCAAAAAGATTTGGATAATATTTTATCAACTATATTATTTAAATTTTTGAAATCACATGTTTATCAACTATATTACGTGGGAAGTAGAATTGCTTTTGGGCGGTCATTATTAATTAGCTGTATATCAACATTAATGTATTTTAAACATAAATAACAATAAGCACAATCATTTATGGGAAAGATTACTATAAATAGAATATTTTAAAATAGCAAGGCATTTAAAAATGGGACACTTAATTGTAATCTTGAAAATTATTCTAATTATATAATCTCATTGTTTAAATACTTTTTCAAATTATTTATAAAAAACATTATTTAGTTATAATTATCACTCTAAAACAACATAATAACTATTTTTTAAATTAGTACTATTAGTAATTAATAATAATGATTAATAATAAGGTTGAAAGAGATGAATTTTAAACCATTCTAATTTATTTAACTTTGATGATGGTTTTGTGAAAATTTAATTATAGTATTGTAAATTTATATAAAAAATCTCATTTTAAAAATATTTATAATTTACAAATTTTGCTTATAGTAACATTACTATTGTTTTAATATATTAATATATTTTTAAAATAGAATAATCAATCAATTGAATATTTTTAAAATAGAATAATAAATCAATTGATTATTTTTAAAGTAGAATAATCAATCAATTCAATATCAATGTTTTGCATAATTTTTATGTTTTGAAGCAATTAAGACTATTCCAATTACAATAATAGTATAATTTTTTTCGTGGGATATGATTTAGTGCCATTAAGTTTTTGTGGGATATGAAATCAAGTAAAAAACATTAAACATGATAATGTCATTGTTTCTGTACATGATATAACTATAAAATTCAACCTTATTTGTTCACAAATTATTGAGGTCAATCAAAAATAAAAAAAATATAGTAAAATAGTATGCATTTTGTGCATTCTAAAATCATTTATTCCTACATAATATAGTCTCTTATCTATAATAATTTTGTGTGTGCAGTTTTTAAGTCTTTTAGCAATAATATAGTTATCTTATAATCAACAATATAATTATTTATTAAAAATATATTTATTTTAGAAGCATGTTGTCTAATTATTTAAGAATTATAGTCTTTTTAAATATGAAACCACTCATACCATGGAAAATAATTAATTTAAATTTGTTAAATCACAATATTTATTCTCTAATTTTTTTAATTTTTAGTTTTAAAAATGAAGAAAAAAAGTAATAAAAATGTGATATAATAAGTATAGTATTAATTTATTATTAAATCTTGCACTGAACCTACAAATAAATGATTAGTAAACCCCGTAATTAATTACATCTAATTAAATAAATCAATAAATATTTTTTTTATTTTGATGTTTTTATTATAATTATATGATAAATGTCTCATAAATATGATGTTAAATAATATCGTTGTTAATACAAAACTAAAATATTTAAAAGATTCAAATATATTTGAATAAAGAAAATTAATTCTGCAATAATTACATAATTTCACAATATTAATTATTAATTAGGATAAATTGTGATATTTTTTCTCATCCTGCCTATGAAGAGTGATTTATAGATTGACATCTTCTCATTTATTATATCATAAATATTATGTAAAAATAAAAATAAAAAGATGTTTGCAATTTTTTTACTAGATGATTATATCCCGTAAGTAACCATTTAAAAATCAAAAAGATTTGGATAATATTTTATCAACTATATTATTTAAATTTTTGAAATCACATGTTTATCAACTATATTACGTGGGAAGTAGAATTGCTTTTGGGCAGTCATTATTAATTAGCTGTATATCAACATTAATGTATTTTCAACATAAATAACAATAAGCACAATCATTTATGGGAAAGATTACTATAAATAGAATATTTAAAAATCAAAAAGATTTGGATAATATTTTATCAAGTATATTATTTAAATTTTTGAAATCACATGTTTATCAACTATATTACGTGGGAAGTAGAATTGCTTTTGGGCGGTCATTATTAATTAGCTGTATATCAACATTAATGTATTTTAAACATAAATAACAATAAGCACAATCATTTATGTGAAAGATTACTATAAATAGAATATTTTAAAATAGCAAGGCATTTAAAAATGGGACACTTAATTGTAATCTTGAAAATTATTCTAATTATATAATCTCAATGTTTAAATACTTTTTCAAATTATTTATAAAAAACATTATTTAGTTATAATTATCACTCTAAAACAACATAATAACTATTTTTTAAATTAGTACTGTTAGTAATTAATAATAATGATTAATAATAAGGTTGAAAGAGATGAATTTTAAACCATTCTAATTTATTTAACTTTGATGATGGTTTTGTGAAAATTTAATTATAGTATTGTAAATTTATATAAAAAATCTCATTTTAAAAATATTTATAATTTACAAATTTTGCTTATAGTAACATTACTATTGTTTTAATATATTAATATATTTTTAAAATAGAATAATCAATCAATTGAATATTTTTAAAATAGAATAATAAATCAATTGATTATTTTTAAAGTAGAATAATCAATCAATTCAATATCAATGTTTTGCATAATTTTTATGTTTTGAAGCAATTAAGACTATTCCAATTACAATAATAGTATAATTTTTTTCGTGGGATATGATTTAGTGCCATTAAGTTTTTGTGGGATATGAAATCAAGTAAAAAACATTAAACGTGATAATGTCATTGTTTCTGTACATGATATAACTATAAAATTCAACCTTATTTGTTCACAAATTATTGAGGTCAATCAAAAATAAAAAAAAAATAGTAAAATAGTATGCATTTTGTGCATTCTAAAATCATTTATTCCTACATAATATAGTCTCTTATCTATAATAATTTTGTGTGTGCAGTTTTTAAGTCTTTTAGCAATAATATAGTTATCTTATAATCAACAATATAATTATTTATTAAAAATATATTTATTTTAGAAGCATGTTGTCTAATTATTTAAGAATTATAGTCTTTTTAAATATGAAACCACTCATACCATGGAAAATAATTAATTTAAATTTGTTAAATCACAATATTTATTCTCTAATTTTTTTAATTTTTAGTTTTAAAAATGAAGAAAAAAAGTAATAAAAATGTGATATAATAAGTATAGTATTAATTTATTATTAAATCTTGCACTGAACCTACAAATAAATGATTAGTAAACCCCGTAATTAATTACATCTAATTAAATAAATCAATAAATATTTTTTTTATTTTGATGTTTTTATTATAATTATATGATAAATGTCTCATAAATATGATGTTAAATAATATCGTTGTTAATACAAAACTAAAATATTTAAAAGATTCAAATATATTTGAATAAAGAAAATTAATTCTGCAATAATTACATAATTTCACAATATTAATTATTAATTAAGATAAATTGTGATATTTTTTCTCATCCTGCCTATGAAGAGTGATTTATAGATTGACATCTTCTCATTTATTATATCATAAATATTATGTAAAAATAAAAATAAAAAGATGTTTGCAATTTTTTTACTAGATGATTATATCCCGTAAGTAACCATTTAAAAATCAAAAAGATTTGGATAATATTTTATCAACTATATTATTTAAATTTTTGAAATCACATGTTTATCAACTATATTACGTGGGAAGTAGAATTGCTTTTGGGCAGTCATTATTAATTAGCTGTATATCAACATTAATGTATTTTCAACATAAATAACAATAAGCACAATCATTTATGGGAAAGATTACTATAAATAGAATATTTAAAAATCAAAAAGATTTGGATAATATTTTATCAAGTATATTATTTAAATTTTTGAAATCACATGTTTATCAACTATATTACGTGGGAAGTAGAATTGCTTTTGGGCGGTCATTATTAATTAGCTGTATATCAACATTAATGTATTTTAAACATAAATAACAATAAGCACAATCATTTATGTGAAAGATTACTATAAATAGAATATTTTAAAATAGCAAGGCATTTAAAAATGGGACACTTAATTGTAATCTTGAAAATTATTCTAATTATATAATCTCAATGTTTAAATACTTTTTCAAATTATTTATAAAAAACATTATTTAGTTATAATTATCACTCTAAAACAACATAATAACTATTTTTTAAATTAGTACTGTTAGTAATTAATAATAATGATTAATAATAAGGTTGAAAGAGATGAATTTTAAACCATTCTAATTTATTTAACTTTGATGATGGTTTTGTGAAAATTTAATTATAGTATTGTAAATTTATATAAAAAATCTCATTTTAAAAATATTTATAATTTACAAATTTTGCTTATAGTAACATTACTATTGTTTTAATATATTAATATATTTTTAAAATAGAATAATCAATCAATTGAATATTTTTAAAATAGAATAATAAATCAATTGATTATTTTTAAAGTAGAATAATCAATCAATTCAATATCAATGTTTTGCATAATTTTTATGTTTTGAAGCAATTAAGACTATTCCAATTACAATAATAGTATAATTTTTTTCGTGGGATATGATTTAGTGCCATTAAGTTTTTGTGGGATATGAAATCAAGTAAAAAACATTAAACATGATAATGTCATTGTTTCTGTACATGATATAACTATAAAATTCAACCTTATTTGTTCACAAATTATTGAGGTCAATCTAAAATAAAAAAATACAGTAAAATAGTATGCATTTTTGTGCATTCTAAAATCATTTATTCCTACATTAATCTGAAAAATATGCACGGGATACGTTGAAGAATTAAAGAAACAAAAAGCATTTTAAAAAAAGAAAAGAAAATATCAGATCTAATGCAATGCGACACACCATAAGAAGATGCGCTCATCAATGCATGCCATCAGACCTTTTCATTAATGCGCTGACAAGATCTCAGTATAGGGCGTATCATGAACTTTAGTCAAAATGAGTGCAACATGATTTAAAAAGACAAGTCAATGAAAACATTTCAAAGGACACGCTATAATTGGCTGGATGAGGACACCTCATCATCTTCAACCTCAAGCTTCAAAAATCTCAAGGAATTTGGAGAAAAATGAAGATCAACCAAAGTGTAAAACTCATTGTCGTATCATTTGACTTGTCTCATCAAGACGATCTCATTCGTATCCTCGCAAAAAAATTATTTAGGATACATCTTACTAAATTTGGAAAAAAACCATAGAAATCACAAAAAGTAAAACCACCATGAAATGCTTAAAACTCAACCAAATTCAAAAGCAGAAGAAGCTTCAACTTTAGGGAGATTTAGTCATAGTTTTGATTGTTAATTCGGTAGTTAATTGTATTACATGACTGATTTAGTGACGTTCGAATTTTATGAACATGATGTTAAAACTCAATGGTTATAGTGATTGAAATTTTTTAATCATTAATTCGATAACTACAAGCAAATTTTCTTTAGTGGGGAGACATTCTGTTTATAAAATCCTTTTTCAATGAATATTATATTTTCTTGCTCCCGTAAACACTCATCTTTTTTTCTTTAATATGGCGAGAATACGTAATCAGACCCAAAAAACAAAGCTAGTAAAGCTATCACTATTCCTTATCATGGATCAAGAAAGGTTTCCTAATCGCAGGATAGAGATGACCACAATCCCTCGAGTCACATATGGTTTAATGAGGGACAAAAGTTCTTTTTTTTTTTTTTAAATCTTGCCAGCTGTCTTTTTCGATTCCATAATTAATTTCTGTAGCAATACATGTTTAGTAAATTTAATTCACATAATATTATTTAGAGCATTGCTATATGTCCCGAATTTTGAAATCACGAATGTCTCGCGAAGTATTAACATCGTCGGATCTTCCTTATTATAAAACATGAGTGGCTAGATTAAAAGGAGATGAATATGCTACGGTTACAACTAATAAGGTAACTTTTAAGGCTACATGTCGTGATGCTTCGTGAGAATTTTTTTCGTGATAATTAGCATTAGTCTATTATTTATATTCAAACATTCGAAGACAAAGAAATCCCACATAAAGAGTATTTATATTCAAACATTCAAAGACATACAAATCCCAAAGGTAACGGTAAAAATAACTCTTAATTTATTAGGAGGTGTCTCTATTATTTATTTTAATGAAAAGATAAACAAAACATAATGATAGCTATTTTTTAGGTGGATCATATAACTTATCGCCACATTTGCATTTCCATATTTCCGCATCTGGTGACACTGGCACAAGGATAGGATTGCAAGGACTACAATTGCCACAACTGTCTTGGCAACTTGGAGGTTGTGACCCAATCTTCTCTTCAAATTTCTCAATATGCTAAAATAAACATGACAGTTAACTATAAATTATTATTAAGCCAATACAACTACAATAATCATTTTTATCAAATGTACTACAAAAGTTTTTATTTACAAATATTAGGAATTTAGTATAGTTTAATAATAGTAATTTATATTTTAACAAATTTTTTAAAAACTAGATTGAATTGTTCAACCTTGAACCGTTATCTAGTCTGATTCATTTTGAACCAACAAGTCATCATGTCTATAAAATTGGAATAAAATCGTTTCAATCGCAAGAAACTAATATAACCTTATAACCAAGACCGGTGTTTGTGAATCAAACGGTTCAAAAAATAAAATAAAAAATTAATTTTTTACTTCTCTTGTTTTCTTTGTTTAACTCTAAAAATAATTGAGTATAACAAACATTTAAAATTGAAAGGATGGAAAATAAAGAATAAAATTGAAAGACGAGAAGATAATGCAAATGTAAACTGAAACAGAAGAAATATTGTAGTGTTTGTTGGACATGAGATAAGTGATGGTTGGTCTTGGAAGAGATGAAAAAAATTATACTGATAAAGAACTTGTGCCTTTGAGTGAAGGAATTAAGACAATATATAAATATTGATCCTAAACTAGTTTTTTATTTGTTATCGCGCCTTACATTTCATTCTTCTTCTATTATAAGCTTGCTTATTAGTACTACGTTTATTATTTGAGAATTTTATTTTATAAATAATTATAAAAATTAATTTTATTAATTAAGACATTTAGTAATATATTTATTTTATCTTTTTAGTTAAATAAAATATATGGTTTAACCACAGTTAAATCGATTGAACCTTGACCCATATATTTTAACAATTCATTCTCCGATTCGGTTTTTAAAACATTGGTTTTAACTTGAAACAAATATCAAATAATAATAAAAATTATAAATATTAAAAAAAACATATAAATAGTATTAAGGAGGATGATGCTATACCTGAATATCTATCTCATTTTTTAAAGTCATGGAACGTGTATCTTCTACAATATAAAATATTAGGTGTTAATAAAATGAAGATGTAATATAAATATAATATTTAATAAATAAATGTATAATTTGTTAGTAAAATCAGAAATCAATATAAAATGAATTTTTTAATGTTTTTTAATGGATAACCACCATTCATAAATGTAATTTTTAGGATAATTAAATTAAAAACAGAATATTAAAGAAAAAAAATTAATGATTATAATTGAAACAATATAAAATATATTTATACTTTAATCTTTAATTTTTTTATAAGATAAAGAGAAATATATTAAAAAAGAAGAGGATACAAAAAGGAGAAAAAAAAGGGTCCCTTAGTTACAAAGCCTAATCCTAGGGATGTCCTCTTTGTCCATCAAAAATTGCCTATATAAGTCAAAATATAAACAAGAAAACCAAGTGAAGTGCTTATAAAGCAAACCAAGGTTAGCCATAAAATCGGCACAAAAATTGGCCTGACGGTAGATGTGCGTGATCATGAAGTTTAAAAATAATGTTTAATTAAAAATAGCATTATTAGTTACGAAGAAATGGAGAAGTATAATATAAAAGAATTGATACCTCTTGATGTAATGGATGACGCAATGATAGAACTAAACATCACTGACAACAAGAAAAATGTTACAAAATAAAGCTGGGTTTTGTTCATTAACATTGTAAAAGTACTAAACACTACTATTTTTTTGTTGCTGAAAAAACGGAATCACTACATTTATATATGATAACATTATGTTACTAGTATTTATACTCGTGCGAGGCACAGAAAGGGGCGCTCAGGGATGGTTTATTTATTAATCAATAAATAAATCTTTATTAGCAAAACCGAATAACAAATAAATAAAAAATAAAAAAACAATACTACGAAAGGATTTAATTTTAACTATTTTTTTTTAAATTTTATTAAATAAAAAATCAAATAATCTAAAAAGGATTTAATATTTATTTTATTTCAAACTATTTTATATCAAAATAGTGAAAAACAAATTTAACCAAAAAAGAATAAAATCGTCCATAGTATAAAATAATTATTTTTACTAATTATTATTTAATTAATGAATATCCACAGCTCGCTACCTCCATGACTTCAATTTTTTATTAACATCGCATTTATTTAGCTTAAAAAATAAAGACCAAATCAAAAGCCACATTTATTATTTTATTAAATTCTAACGTTTTCCTATTTTAATTTTAATTTTAATTTTGTTGTCTATAACTATTATATTATTAAACAATAGAGTTATTAGTAATATTGTTTATTATTATCTACTTCTGTGTCTACAAAAATTACATTAATTGATAGTTGCTTAATCAACCTAGTTAATCAGTGTATTCGGTAATGATATCACTTGTGTGTTTCAATTTTTTGAAATAGAGAGACGGTGTGAGTTACAATATATGTGAAAAATAAAATATGAAAAACAAACAAAATACTGATAGACAAATATGTGTATTCACCAATCATATGTTTTTTTTTCTCCCTAAATTCATAAAATAAATTATACTTAATTGACTTATTCAATTTTCATAAAAACAAAATGATATTGTCATATTCAAATTTAATTTCACCATTTATAAATCTATGGTATTATTTTTTTTCTTCATATTAAAACACAACATAAAATATTAATTTTTTTTAGTTTATAACTTAAGCTCATTTGCATTTTTAGGTCTTTTACAAAAAAATATATTTATTTTATAGTAAAATAGCACAATCTTAAAAAATATACTCTATTTTATTTGATTTGCATTTGTCTAAAATTAAATTAAATATATCATAAATATTAAATAATTTATTTTAATTTTATACAAATAAGATAATTAATTCTAATAGAGATAAAATATACACTCTCTTATCTATAATAATTTTGTGTGTGCAGTTTTTAAGTCTTTTAGCAATAATATAGTTATCTTATAATCAACAATATAATTATTTATTAAAAATATATTTATTTTAGAAGCATGTTGTCTAATTATTTAAGAATTATAATCTTTTTAAATATGAAACCACTCATACCATGGAAAATAATTAATTTAAATTTGTTAAATCACAATATTTATTCTCTAACTTTTTAAATTTTTAGTTTTAAAAATGGGGAAAAAAAGTAATAAAAAAGTGATATAATAAGTATAGTATTAATTTATTATTAAATCTTGCACTGAACCTACAAATAAATGATTAGTAAACCCCGTAATTAATTACACCTATTTAAATAAATCAATAAATATTTTTTTTATTTTGATGTTTTTATTATAATTATATGATAAATGTCTCATAAATATGATGTTAAATAATATCGTTGTTAATAAAAAAACTAAAATATTTAAAAGATCCAAATATATTTGAATAAAGAAAATTAATTCTGCAATAATTACATAGTTTCACAATATTAATTATTATTTATGATAAATTGTGATGTTTTTTCTCATCCTGCCTATGAAGAGTGATTTATAGATTGACATCTTCTCATTTATTATATCACA
Source organism: Vicia villosa (assembly GCF_029867415.1). Taxonomy (NCBI): domain Eukaryota; kingdom Viridiplantae; phylum Streptophyta; class Magnoliopsida; order Fabales; family Fabaceae; genus Vicia; species Vicia villosa. The sequence goes on from NC_081186.1 coordinate 55,412,121, forward strand.
AATATTATGTAAAAATAAAAATAAAAGGGGCACAACTTCTCTACCCATCACAAAAAGATGGGTAGTGTACCTTCCACCAATCAGATGACACCATTTAATTTTTATGTATTTAATTATTTATTATATAGAATAATTGTTTGATGTTTTCAATGCATTTTACACTAAAGGTAACCTTACCCAACTTTTTGAGTTGGGTAAATAAGAATTCACCAAATAAAAGAGATGTTTGCAATTTTTTTACTAGAAGAATGTATCCCGTAAGTAACCATTTAAAAATCAAAAAGATTTGGATTATATTTTATCAACTATATTATTTAAATTTTTGAAATCACATGTTTATCAACTATATTACGTGGGAAGTAGAATTGCTTTTGGGCGGTCATTATTAATTAGCTGTATATCAACATTAATGTATTTTAAACATAAATAACAATAAGCACAATCATTTATGGGAAAGATTACTATAAATAGAATATTTTAAAATAGCAAGGCATTTAAAAATGGGACACTTAATTGTAATCTTGAAAATTATTCTAATTGTATAATCTCTATGTTTAAATACTTTTTCAAATTATTTATAAAAAACATTATTTAGTTATAACTATCACTCTAAAACAACATAATAGCTATTTTTTAAATTAGTACTATTAGTAATTAATAATAATGATTAATAATAAGGTTGAAAGAGAAGAATTTTAAACCATTCTAATTTATTGAAATTCCGAACCACAACTTTGATTATGGTTTTGTGAAAATTTAATTATAGTATTGTAAATTTAAAATATAATAATGATTTTATTTATTAAGTCATTTTAAATATTTTTTTATATAAAAAATCTCATTTTAAAAATATTTATAATTTACAAATTTTGCTTATAGTAACATTACTATTGTTTTAATATATTAATATATTTTTAAAATAGAATAATCAATCAATTGAATATTTTTAAAATAGAATAATCAATCAATTCAATATCAATGTTTTGCATAATTTTTATGTTTTGAAGCAATTAAGACTATTCCAATTACAATAATAGTATAATTTTTTTCGTGGGATATGATTTAGTGCCATTAAGTTTTTGTGGGATATGAAATCAAGTAAAAAACATTAAACATGATAATGTCATTGTTTCTGTACATGATATAACTATAAAATTCAACCTTATTTGTTAACAAATTATTGAGGTCAATGTAAAATAAAAAAATACAGTAAAATAGTATGCATTTTGTGCATTCTAAAATCATTTATTCCTACATTAATCTGAAAAATACGCACGGGATACGTTGAAGAATTTTGAAGCTCCTTTACGGGTAGTTGAAGACAAACTGCAAAAAGGAAATCAAATGATTTATAAGATTTCAACAAAATTAAAACATTGGAAACAAAATAAAAGTGGTACCATTGTTAAGCTAATATATTAGTATCATCCGCTTTTCAGATTCAGATTCCTAAACGATACCCGTGATCGTTGAGCCACTTAAGTCAACATAAATATCAGAGGCTTCCGTTTTCCTTCTGTAAAATTGAAAGAAGCTTAAACCAAACTATAATAAGCACAATTGTAACTTAAGGTAATAAGATGAACCATAATTATTATAAGCATTAATCCAAGAAAAATAAAAAATTAACTCACCATTGAAATGATATTTGAGATAGAGAGGATCAACATCGAAGATTTGATTGGATTGATATTTACATATACCTGTTGAATTTTAGGACCAAATAGCAAGACAGATATTAGTAAGAACATAAATCATGTCAAAGTTATTTGCAACCAAACAATTTAAGAAAAACCAATGCCAAGATTATAAGTTATATAATATAATATGATGAGAGTAACAATTACAGATGATACTAAAAAAATGGAAGCAGTGGTTAACCAAGTTTAGAAAAAATGAAACTCAAATGGCAACAATTTTAACGCAGTATCTCATCATTTGTAGCCACACCAAGATTGAAATTGCAATTACACATATAGTGTTAAGTAGCCGCACTTGTGATCAACAGATTTGTTGGTAGGATTTTTCGTATTTGAAAGTCTCTTTGAACTCAGCCCCAAAACAATAACACAAAACTAAAATCAGAAACTAAATCACTTTATAAGTTCGATGAATTAAACTTTAACAGATGAAAAAAAATTAGATCAAACAATTTCCACCTTAGAAAAAAGTGGATCAGGAAAAAGGGATGAAATTCTCTCGTCACCTGACTCTCTCACTGCTCATACACTCAAAAGGGGAGGAAAATTAGTAAAGAAACTCTGCAAAAATGAAACCAAAGAAAACTCTCTCCTCCAAATTCTCCATAAAACCAATGCAAAAAATTCATCACCAACCTATAACCTGATTCACATTGCCACCTTCATACTTTCAAATACCAACACTCCACAACTCCTATAATCATCAAAACGTCCATTAGATCAACCTTCAATCCTCAACATTGATAACTTGCAAAAATCTGAACCGATCACCACGACGATTTCGCACAACTTCATCACCAAACATCTCCACTTAACAACAATCTTCATCAGATCCAAATCCTCTTCCAAAACATGCAAAAAGAACACACATCATACCTTCATCGATTTCAATAATTAGCAAAGCCATAATATCCTTCTTCAAACCGAAACCACAACCACTCGCGCAACAAAATTGCAAAAACTACATCATGTCCTTCGCCAACTTAATCCAGTGTTTTACACATCACCTGCAAAACACAATTGGAAACTACAACAACAAACTCAGAGTGCGGCAAGTTCTCAAAACACATCACCTTGTTTTAAACTGAACATTCATTTCATCTCCTTCAACTCGCGATTCTCCAGCCTTCACAGCATCAGCGACACCATCACACCTTACGAAACTCCAATCCATCTTCAACACTCATTCAGCTACACCTTCGCATCAACTACGCTCAGCTATCTACACTGAATCGCATCCCCAACCTCCTCGACCTCATCGATCCAATCTTTAATGCATGAACTAATAGCGAAAGGAAGAAGATGTAAAGCAGAGGAAGCAGAAGCATAAATAGGGAGATGCATCACCTAGATTTCAATGCTTAATTTATTAATTCCATAATCATGTAATAAAATAGAGGAAGAGGAATAAAGCATAATAATGAAGGAGCTATTGATTCACGAAAAAGAGAAAGACAAGTTGAAGTGTGGACAATTGAAACAGAGGGAGGCGGACAAAATAAGTTTACCTAGGGTTTGTTTTTTGTTGTTTCAAATTGATGTAGAAGAGAACATGGAAGAGAGAGAGAGAGAGAGAGAGAGAGAGAGAGAGAGAGAGATGGGAAAATAATAGGCTGAAGAAAGAGAATTAGCTTTTTGAAAACATGAAAATGAAGGAAGCATTGAAAGAGTAAAGAATTTGAAAAGCTTTTCTAGAGAATACTAATTGCATTAATCATCTGTACAAGAAAAAAAAAGACTTTTTTTATTAACCAAAACATTTAAATGACCTTTGTGTTAGTTCCAAATATAAAATATAGACTAATTAGAAAAAAATGGTTATATAAATATTAATTTATATTAAAATTATAAGTATTGTTAAATATAGAAACATTTCTACAAATAGCAATTATATAAATAGTATAAGCTCTAAAAATTTGACACTTGGCAAACTTGCCATAAAAACTCATCTTGCTTTTTTCTATTGTATGATAATAAAATGAGAACATTGTTTGGGCAATGATATGACATTGACTAAAAATTCTTATTTTGACTTTCTAGAACATGAATATATTTACGGCGAATTTCATTTTTTTAACTTTATACAAAATAATAATATTGACTATGAGATTCTTTAAGTCAAATCTATATCTGAAATTTGAACAAAGTTAAATATTATGATAACAAATTATAAGAATAATTTATCATTATCTTGAAAATAAAATATACAAAATAATTTTATTATGATGGTTAAAATTTTTGATTCACATATACTCTATATACTCTAGGATAATTTCATTGGGCTCGAGACAAGTTAAGCTCACAGCCCAAAGAAGTTGAGAAAGGTCTATTGAAGTATCGAGTTGATTCGACCTTGAATTCCTCGACTGTAACTTGAGTTGTCTGATCCCAATCCATGCCTATCACTTAGATATCTATCCATCTTACATGGAAAAAGATGGTTTATAAGAGAAAGCTATTTTGGTCTCTTAGTAAAAGAGGAAATTGTCCCTCTAAATTAGGAGTACTACAATAAATAACACTTTTTATGACGAATATTTCACCCCGAACATGCTAAAAATCAAGAGTATAGGTCATTAGAGCGTCATGTTTGATTAAAAAAAACTAAACAACCTTTTCCTCAATTTTAAGAAAACCGAGGTAACATATCTATAAGTGAGCGTCATATTTAATCCATAAAAAAATAATAAATCTATCCCTCTATTTTTTTTTTTTGTGTAAATCGAGGGAATATAGCTATAAGGGATATCACATTGATTCCCTATTGCAATATTTAAAGTTTTTTTCATTAATTTCTCACTTGGCGTCTTTCTAGCTTAACTTTATTTTAGTTTTTTTTTTCCTTTTTTTATTTATTAATTATTAATTCTCAAAATATTTGTTATCAATAAAAAAAATGCAATAATAGGAAAGGAAATATTTTATTGATAATCAATTACGGATTTAAAAAAATAGGACAATAGATAACCATTCCACATATTCAAACTTCAGACTCCACTTAATTTCAATAGTATCCCCTATTGACTATCTCTAAATGGGAGAAAAGTTCAAAATGAACTCTTCCATATGGTATGAGGAAAGTTATTTCATCCTGAGAGATGCTTATCATTTCCTTTAAGAAGTTGAAAATGGTAAAAGGAAGATTTACTCTTACGTTGTAGGTAAGGAATTACAAAAGATGTTTGTCATGGCAAGTAAGTGTTTACAGTTGTTTCTCTATTAGACGAAGAATTGACACTAGAAGTTGATACCAAACTCTTGCAATTTGAAGTAGAGTAGCCGAATTGGTGAACTTATCGTTGTTGGCATAAATTAGGAAAAGATGGGTTGAGTAGACATTGTTGGATTTATAATTTTCAACATAACTACCTTTCTCTTCATAGTTTATTGTATGAGCAATAAGTGATGGAGTAATGGTGATAGGAGAGCCATTAACATAAGACTGGATTGACGTAGCATCATGACCAAATGGCACAACAAAGGAATTTAACGAGAACTCTTTAAATAGATAAGTGTAAATGGATCCATTGAAGAATGTCAAAGTAACCATTCAATTCTTATTAAGAAATATTTTTCCTTAGAAAAAAACATTTTGTTAGAACAATATTGAGAATCTATGTTCAGAATCTGGTTTTGATGATAACAAGCATATATTTTGTGACAAACAATTTTATTATTAATGGTTTCAATTAGTATGCAGATATTATGCTTATACAGGATTCACCAGAAAAAGAGCACAATGAATACACCAGAAACAGGCTCAGATCTGAAAGAATACATGAAGAGTCAAACATTCAGAAGATTAACAAATTCAAAGACATCAGTCGTTAGATGTTCTGATCCAGAACACATCAAACAACCAAATTCAGCCGATCAAGAAGCAACAAGAACAATATTACAGGAAGCTTTTGCATTATCAGAAGATCACGCAAGAAAAAAGATCAAAAGTTCTGAAGTTAGAAGTTCTGAAGACACAACGCTGTGACATGCAAGATACAAACATTAACAGAAGTCACTTGTGAACCAATGAAGAATCTATAGCTCAGCATACACATTAAATAAAATACAAAGAGCATGAATCAAAGGGAAATTCGTTAGAAACATCACCACATGAAAAACGGCTACAACATTAAATAAGAACAACTCCCAAGGCTAAAAGAAGAAGCAAGCCACATGCAGCGCGTTGAAAAAAGACATGCTTAACAAAAGAAGCACGCCATCAACTGCAATCATCATATTGAGGATAAGGTTCTGCCGAGAACAACACTTGTCACAAAAAGCTCAATCTATACTAAGCATTAAAAGAAACATTCAAACAAATCTCAACGACTAGATTCCAACAGTAACATACCAAGCTCTATAAATAGATCAAAATTTCAGTCTTTATTTTATTTTTTATGTTTTTTTTTAATCTTTGGCAGCGCTTTTACTGAAAAGCGCTTTCGTAGGTGGACCTTTAAGAGCGCTTTTTAAAACCGTTGTCGTTGCTAAATGAGGTATTTTAATGTGCAGGCTGTAATTTAAGCCTCCCAGTCGACCTGTGATATTTTCGATCTGTAATATGTTTTCAACCTGTAATATTTTCGACCTGTAATATATTTTCAACGATATATTTTCAACCATAGGTAGGACAATATGTATATATACTAATATAATACCATTATAATATCCAAAATTATATATATACATCATTACAAACTAAATCAGTAACATCAACAATATTATACTTCAAATCGACACAAATCCTACATGAAAAGTTGCTGAATATAAAATTGACACAAATCCTCTTTGATTTCTTCCAACTTAAGTCTCGGGTACGAAGCAGCACGGAATTCGTCAAAGTACTACAAAACAAAAACATAATATGAATGATTTAGTTAAATGTAATAAATTATATGAAATTATCTTAAGTTATAAATTCATATCGTGAGCGGAATCTCTAACGGATTCGCCTGAAGGATTTCTTTCATAAACCTCAAAACAAAGTATCCGCAATCTGAATTGTTTCGCTGTTGCGGACACTACATAGAAAAACAAATAAGATTTTATAGTTGTCTTGTTTTATCAAGTAGCATAAATATTATAAGCAAAATTGTGAAAAATAATGTACCTGCACTTTGATCCAAGTAATGTTGTTTGATTTAGTCCGGGATACCTGTGCGTCCCGTTGACTTCGGAACACTTGTATTGATCTAACAAATATATAAAAGCATATGTTTAGATCAATCTCACAAATAATTAACTATATAAATATACACGAATATTTAGAACGATCCCACTTACCGCTAACTTGAGGTGTGAACTGTGATACACTTTGAAAGAGATACTCCATTTGTTGGTATAGGATCTCGTTTTGAGCATGAAGTGCAGCATTTATATTTGGGTCAAACATTCCGACAAACAAAAATCTACAAAACTAGCAAACAAGTGAAATACAGGATGAAATAATAATAATAATAATAATAATAATAATAATAATAATAATAATAATAATAAAGTAAAAGACTATTGCAATAACAAAATCTAAAATAAAGTAACTAACTAAAATTCTAAAATAAAGGAACTAAACTAAAAATCTAAAATAAAGGAATTAAACTAAAATTCTAAAATAAAGGAACTAAACAAAAAATCTAAAATTAAGTAAATAAACAAAAAATAATATAACTAAAAATAAGGAAATAACTCAAAATAAAAAACTATTGCAATGCGTGCAATATTGACACCAATCCCCGGCAACGGCGCCAATTTGTTGAAAGTATTTTTGGGTAAATATTTTCGGTATATATCGTATCTACAGAGATTGGTTTAATTTTACTGCCGTTCTATAGTTGTTTATTTTGAGTGAGAAAAATAGTTGAATTTGTTTGTTTGTTCTCAAATTGCATTTAACAGAATAATAATTAAATCATAAAAAGCTTAAAGATGATTAACAATGGTGGATGAATATGTTGAGTTCTAGGGTTCATCAACCTATTCCTATACAACTTATTAATTAATCCTTATTCGAACAATCATTTGATCCATTATCTTCACTTATCCTCAAATACGATTCCATGTCTTCAAATCAAATTAGATAAACTTTTACCGGTATGAGATTCGATCTCTCCAAATATCAATATCGATAATAGTAATTAAGAACTATAATTATGAAAACCCAATTACAATTCCATCTCTGCAAATTGGGATTGAATCAATATAGTAACCTAGGGCAAAATTTAGAATCCTTTCTTTCGATCAAAGACTCCACAATGTTAAGATAAAAACAAGGTTTCTTATTGATAATAAATTCAAACAATTGTTCATAAGAATTAATCAATGGTATTGTATATTCATAAGTTAACTACTACCTTAAACTCAACAAGAAGGATTTAGCTCTCCATAGACATGAAGAACAAACAAGGTTTCATGGATGCATTCATCTTCATCAAGGGAATGTCTTCAATTGATGTTGAATTCTCCGTCGGATGTTGTTTGTTGCTCTGGATTAGGATTGCTCTCTGAATTTCGCTCACAAAAGTCTCTCCTCCAAAAGTTATCAACAAGTTGTGGTTCATGAGGATTAGGGCTTGTATTTATAGCCTTTTTCTTTATAACGTCGTCACCGCAGCGCGACACGGGCTGGCGCGGCGCGAACCAAAGACAGAGGGTTTCGCGCGCCTCGCCTCTACTTTGGCGCGGCTCGCCACTTGCTTTAAATCAATTCTTTGTGATTCCACTTCTTCAGAGCTTCTACGCTTGCGTGTTCCTTCGTCTTTTGCTTCTTAACTTCAATATCTGCACAATTAACACCCAAAGTGACGCAAGTTGTTCTACAATTAACATCGAACCTTGAAAGTTCAATTCTAACTATAAAATCCGTAAAATTCACAAGATCTATTCACTTTTAGTTAATTTAACACATGAAATTACCATTTATTCACTCCTAACACACACCACAAAAAATACACTTTAAATCATCCGCGGACAAATGCATACCTTGCAACTCCAAAAGATCCTTCATAGGAAGCCTATTGTGAAAAAGCCTCCAACCAAACGCCTTTATTTTAAAAGGAACATCCTTACCCCACACTAAATCAAAGGCATCCATGTGCTTAGGATGAGGACCAAAAGGAATATAAGACTTTTCATAGAGCTCATAGCAAGACGATACCGAAAAACCCCCTCGGAATTACTATTCCAAACTACGGTATCCTTGCCTACCGACCAACCTTTGAAATTTTCCAAGCGACTCATTAAGGACAATCGAAGCCCCCTAAGAGATGGATCCTCCATCACGGAACCGGGAAGGCCTAAATCCCCCCATTTGCATTCCTCCTCCACCCACCCTCCCATGGCCGCCACCAAAACATTTTTAAGCCGGGATGCAAAAAATAAATCCGGATAAGCCTCTTTCAATACCATATCATCCAACCATTTTGAATACCAAAACGGTGTATTATAACCATCGCGGATAATAAAATTGCAACTACCAACAATAGGATCATTCATGCCAAGGGAAGAAAAAGATGAAGAAGAATTAATATTTAAAATGTCTTTCCACCAAAAGGAAAAAAGAGGCGATAATACCTTACTATCGACGCCGTACACCAAAGAAGAAAGATCACCATACCGCGCTTTCAAAACTTTGTACCACAAAGAGCTTTGTCCTAGAAGAATCCGCCACCTCCATTTGTTAAGAAGCACCATATTAAAAAGAGACAAGTTCTTCACCCCTAAACCACCACACTTCCTCGGTAAAGTGACATCCCCCCCACTTTATCCAATGGATACTTCTTTTATCTTCTATACCGCCCCAAAGGAATCTACTTTGAACACTAGTGAACAATCTCGCCACTTTCTTCGGCATCTTGTAAAAGAACATAGTAAAAATGCAAAGCGAGCTTAGCACCGATTTAAGAAGAGTAATCCTTCCTCCCAAATTTAAAAACCGATTCGACCAACCTTCCAAGCGATTCCTCATTTTTACCAAAAGAGTTTTCCAAGTGGCCTCCTTTCTTGGATTAAATCCAATAGGAATTCCCAAAAAATAAAAATTATTCTCCTCCACCTTACAAGATAGAAAATAGGAAGCCGCCTCCAAAAAATGCACACTAGAATTAATACCAATCAACTTACTTTTATTATAATTGATACCGAGACCCGACACTAGTTCGAAAGCCCGAAGAACCGCTCGGACCGCCCACAAATGTTTCCAACTTCCTTCCCCCACAATAAGCGTGTCATCTGCAAATTGAAGAATATCCACTTTACAAATATCATTGATGGAATAACTTTGAAATTCACCCAAAAGCATGAATTTCTTTACAAGACCCATAAGCCCTTCCTCTACTAAAACAAATAAAAAAGGTGAAAGAGTATCACCTTGCCGTAAGTCTTTATGAACCTTGAACTCTTTGGTTGGACTTCCGTTGACTAGAACCGACATATTGCTAGAAAACACCAACAACTCCATCCACTTCTTCCACTTTTCTCCAAACCCCGTCCTATTGAACATGTACCTCAAAAAGTTCCATCCCACATTGTCGTAAGCTTTTTCAAAGTCCACCTTGAAAAGGACACAACTGCGCCCTTCTTTTCTCGCATGATCCACCACTTCGTTAGCCACAATAACACCATCCAATAATTGTCTACCGGGAACAAAAGCATTTTGAGAAGGAGAAATAATTGAGTTAAGCACCACTTTTAATCTACCCGGCAAAAGTTTTGAAACCGCCTTGTATAAACATCCCACCAAGCAAATGGGTCTATAATCATTCAAGCCCACCGGGTTGTTTACCTTAGGAATTAAAGTCAAGAAGGAATATGTAATCCCTCTAGCTATCGGACCACCTTGAAAAAAGCAATTGAAAAAGTTGACAACATCCTCTTTAATAAAGTGCCAACATTTCTTTAAAAAAAGAAAAGAGAATCCATCGGGGCCCGGACTCTTCGACCCTCCGCACTCCCACACCGCCTTCTTAATCTCACATTCAAGGAACGGTTTCTCAAGATCCTCCGTTTCTTCCCTACTAATGGAGTTAAAGTGGATACCATCCAATGTAGGTCGGAACATCTCCGATTCGCCAAACTTCTTCTCAAAATGAGAAAACACCTCTTCCCTAATGTCTTCCACTGATTCCACCAAACCTCTCGTGGAATTAATCGGACCTAAATGATTTTGTCTTCTCCTTTGTTTCATCACTTTATGAAAAAAGGCACTATTCGAATCACCCTCTTTAAGCCACAAAAGTTTAGATCTTTGCAAGAGCATGTTCTCCTTAATCCTTAAATTTCTCCAAAATCTACCAGTCGCCTCCTTTCTAAGAACAATGTCATCATCGAAGGTAGAAGAAGATAAAAGATCGAAATCTAACCTCTCATCCACGGTATTGATGTCATGAACTCCTTCATCAATCTCAAGGTCAATCTTCCCGAAAACATCCTTGTTCCACTTCTTGATTTTGTCTTTAATGAGTCTAAGCTTCTCTTTCAAAATAAAATCTCCCCGACCATGGACCACCAAATTTTTCCACTCCTTTTCCACAAAAGGCACGAAAGAAGCATTGGAGAACCATTCATTGTTGAATTTGAACGGTTTAGGCCCCCAATTATGGTTGTCCGTCATAATCCAAATTGGAAATGATCCGAAATATCCCTATCTCCTATCATTTGACCAACCACATCCCACCTATTCACCACCATACTAGATAAGAGAAATCTATCAATACAGCTTTTCGATCTACCATCACCGCTAAACCACGAAAACTTTTTACCCTTACACGGAACATCCATCAAGTTGCTCAAAAGAATAAATTCCGCGAACAATTCGTCTTCTTTGCTAAAAACCATATCCGCCCTACATTTTCTCTCCATACTATTCTTGATCGAGTTAAAATCTCCTCCCATAATCCACTCCCCATCGTTAAATTTCATCTTCAATTCAAGCAAGTCGGCCCACATCCTCTTCTTCTTCACTATGTCGCAAGACGAGTAAATGTTCACGAAATAGTAATCATTATCTTTCCACCTCACCTTAATCCCCAAAAAACCTTCGCCTCTAAAACTCATTAAGGCCTCCAAATTATCTTTTCTCCACAACGTGATTAACCCCCCCCCCCCCCCGATCTTCCCACCAAATCGGTGGAAGAAAAACCGATCTCCGGATGACACCAAAAACTTTGAGCAACCGTCTCACTCATGTTAGACAATTTTGTTTCTTGTATAAGAAAAATATCCGCGTTACCTTTCTTAATAATTGAATTCACTCTCCTTCTTTTGAGCGCACTTGCTCCCCCTCTAATGTTAAATGATCCAATAATCATTTCACATTATCTAAAAGCTCCTTCCTTCCTTCCCCTTCTATGACTCCTACTTGATTGCCTTCCACTACCTTGCTTCCCCCGGCGTCCACCACACCCATAGCTACGATTGCCGCCCACAATCTATCTTCCACATCCCTCTTTAAAAATTCCCATTGTCTTCCATTGTTTCTTCGAATGTTCGAGCCACCACCATTCCGATTGATTCCCATATATGTATTGTTTGTAAAAGATTGTGATCTAAATGATTATTTTAATTTTTTTTGGTTTGAAATTTTGGCGGCCATGACACTCAATATTATAGATTAAATATTGTTAAAACAATATATTTATAATAAAGGAATAATTTCTAATTTTTTTGTGGTTAGGTTTTGAAGCTTTTACTATTAATTTGATTTAAAATAATAAATAAAAAAATCATGTTTATGGATCTCCGCAAGAACCGCGGGGATCCGTGGGGACCAGCGGGGATCCGCGGGGACGGGGATGGGGAAGAAAATTCCCCCGTAGCGGGGACCCGAAGCGGGGATGGGGAATAAATTCGAAGGCGGGGATTGTGATGGGAATGTATCCCCCGCCCCGCCCCATTGACATCCCTACCAGAATCAAAGGTGTGAAAGTACAAATGCAAGCATAAGTTATACGATCCAATCGGTTAATAATTATTTATCTTCATGTTTAATATCAAATTACGATCAATAAATGAGACTCCATGCTACGGTAATTAGAGTCTTTTGTTCGGTTATACTTATGGGTCCTCCATGCTTATAAATGTTTGGTTTTGGGGTTTGAGTTTATTTTACTCACTATACTCTTTCCTTGTTTGGTAAATAAATTTTGTGGAAAAAATTGTGTATTCAGTTGAATGTTTAATACTATATACTATACATTTTTTGTTTTTCTATAATAATGTACATAATTAATATATATTTATTGATTAATAAATTTTTTAATCATAAAGAGATACAAAAATTACAAGAAGTTTGAAAATTATTCTAACACACAAAATGGAAGGCACTTTTAAGGAATTTTATATTATTGGTAAAATTTAGAGACTAAACTTTTCCACATTTATATAAGAAATAAGTATTTAATTTGTTTTGGATTTTCTATACTAAAAAAATAATATTAGATATTAGAAAAAGCTTATTTTACAACAATTAAAAAAAGGCAATATACAATTTTAGTTCATCAAAGTAAAAATATTAAAATTGAAAAAAATAGGCTAAATCACAGTTTTTGTCCCCCTGTTTAGGTATTTTCACGATTTTGGTCCCATATTTTCTTTTTAAACAGTTTTGGTCCCCCGTCCCAATTTTGAACCAACTGTTCATGTACGGTCATGTATTGTTCATGTACGAATCATGCACTATTTATGAACAAAATTGGAATGGGGGACTAAAACTGTTTAAAAAGAAAATAGGGGGACCAAAATCCTGAAAATATCAAAACAGGAGGACTAAAACTGTAATTTAGCCAAAAAGATATTTAATTAAAATTTGATTTCAAAAATTTTTGTTTTTACAAATAAATTTTTTATGTTAAAATTAATTTTTAATATTTGGATGAATCTATTTTATAAAAAAAAAAACTGTATTAAATGTTGATATCATAATAGCATAAAAATTAGTACTTAAATATCCATGTTTTGGTAAGCAAATACGTATTTAAGCTTAAATATGTATTTTTATTAAGCAAATAATTTTGTCCTTGTTTATTTTTAGTCCTTGATGATTTTGTCTATTTTGGAGTTAATCCTAGTAACATGCGGAGTATTTAATTTCAATCGAAGCAATACAAATATCATAAGTATTAAAATCAAGTATTCTACATTTTATATGGGCCAATTAAAATGAAAATCAAGAACGCAGTTTATATTGACAAAACATCCATTGTAAACAGTAATTTTACATTTTTTGTTAGAGGCTTGTTTGAGTCTAATCTTATTATAAGGGTGCGTACAATTGGATTGGTTGTGGGGATATGATATCCCTTTTAATCTTATTGTATATTAAGACTTTATAATGTCATAAATGTCTAAAAATATTCAATTATTTTATTGATTACTGTTTTGTTTTTAAATTAATTTAATTTTCAAATAAATTTTACTATAAGTAGTTATATAAAAATAAATTCTTTTTAATGTTAAGAAGGTAGATAAAACAAATATAAGTTATTAAATCAAAATATCAAGTAAAGAGAGAATCAACACAAATTTTCATACCTGATATATAATTCATACACATAAAATTAAAATCTTTCAATTAGGCCATGCATACCAATGAGTTCACAAAGATAAGCTACTAATAATTGGAAAGTACGCTTAATAGGATGAGTGAGCAAGATGCAATCATTAAAACGCTTGGAAAAAAATTAAGTCTAATTTATTTATTACAAAATACCCTCAATCAAATCAAATCATATCTTTTTCTATGGGAATTGTTTCTAAACCTCGAGACTTCTTCCAAATATAGATGATCTATTTACAAGTCCTTGCTTGTCTCACTTCATATTCAAATTTCAAAACATAGAACAATACAAAGTGTTCTCGTATTCCTTGTTATTAACAAAATTACTCAATGATATCATTCTTGAAAAGAAACTGGTTCTTAGAAAGTGTTGTTTAAGTTTTTCACTAGAACCATCCTAATAATAACATTTTTTAAATTGTGTAAAGTTTTCAATAAGTTATAAAAAGTTAAAGAAATTAATTAATATAAGGTAAGATTATGAAAATGTATTCAATTTTAAAATTTACAATTTGAACAAATAATATATTCGTAAAGTAATTTTGTAAGATTTTATAACAATTACTACAATTTCATATGTCAAGAAAGTCCAACACAAGAAAAAAAACTCAGAATCAAATGCTTGTTACTAGTATTATAAAAATTACCATTTATTAAGGAAAAATAAGATATTAAACTAAACTTCGTAAAGACAAAAAAAAGTTAGAATCATCAATATCTTTATAAATTAACATTTATAGAGTTTCCTACAAATAATAAACAATATTATAAAAAAAGATTACTTGAAACTAATAAATTTCTAAAAAATACCATATAATACTTTACAATATATATATATATATATATATATATATATATATATATATATATATATATATATATATATATATATATATATATATATATATATATATATATATATATATATATATATATATATATATATATATATATATATATATATATATATATATATATATATATATATATATATATATATATATATATATATATATAGTGATTCATTTTTCTCAACAACAAAAATAAGATGCTTTTTATTATTTTAGAGAGAAAGTGAGAAATTTCATTATGTTTTTTAAAAACATGCCCTTTTGTCATGTCACATTATTCATAATCTCAGTTTTCTTTATAATTTTTAGCAGTACAATTGCATCATCCATTCCATGTAGCGGTATCAGTTCTTTGAGATTTATCATCCAATTTTTCATACCTTATAATTTATTTTTTAAATAAACATTGTTTTATGATTTGTCTTCAGTTAAATAACACTCCATAACTGTATTCGTTACAGATAGTAGGTGTTCCATGTTATCTGATTCTGATATTCAGGTATAGGGACTTTTTTTAGTTAAACATATATGAACAGATAATAGTTTAATTTTTTCAAACATTTTTAATTTCCACTTATTATGTGTAATATTAAGAATTTGATATTTTTATTGCTTAGTATCTTAGATGTATTGTAACACCCCATTTCTACCCGACAGTTATATGCAAGAAACAGAGTTTCAAAATTTCTCAACAAATAAATGAGGCGTCACATATTTATTTCAAAACAAACCATTTCATTGTATTTAGCGGATACATACCACTTTATTTAACCAACTAAACAAATACTCAGCATATAATACTTTTCAAAACGGAATAACTTCATTTAGAAAAACATGGCAGAATCATAGTTCTCAATCTTTGAATCAACAACATCCTATTCAACTAAGATAAAACAATAAACACCAACAATCATAAATAGCATAAATCATTCCCCCGAGTGCTACGTATCAGAGCGACAACCGACTCGATTAACGGCAATTAAATCTTCATACTTGAATACGTGCACGTTACCAATATAAAGGCAACGGCGAACAAGAGAAAAGGGTGAGATATGAAATCATATAAGTGAGCGAATGATAAATTGTATATTAGGATCCAGGAATATATAGTTATCACATCGCAAGTATTAATATCCTCATACTATTCACAAAATCATCAATTCACATTCTCACATACATTCATCATTTAACAAGTCACGGAATACAGTCACGATATAGTCACAAAATGTCACAAATATGAATCACATAAGACACATGGGACATGACTCATGTATATGCATGTGGTACCAATCGGAGCTTCAGCCCCCGTCGCCAATTGCCATTTGGCCCGTCATGTTTGCCATAGTTTTCAGGCCGTCACAGAGTATGCGTATGGAATGTGACTCGACAAACAAGACAACACAACATACTCATCAAAATCACATATCGTCACGAGGCATAAGCCTATATCACAATTACATTACCATTTAGTAGAGGTAATTCAACGTCACAATTAATCATTCATCTTCAATTAGTCACAAAATTATCATCACAAATATATACAACATCACATATTATCAATCATCACAAACATCGTCATGTTTCGATACATCATCACAATTATACAACTCCTCATATAAACAAAATCATCACAATTATCATCATGTTCGGCACGCTATCACAAATACACACTTCATCAGGACTATCTCAACTATAGGCATAATCGACTAAACTAACGACAACTTGCTAGGGTTCATGCCATTGATCGCGACTTTACGTGTCTATAAATCTGATGACTGCAAGTGCATAGTCGTGTCGTGTAGTTTTAAAAGATATCGAATCCACTGGGACTATGAATCGATCTACCGTTATCTAAGGTTACTATGTAAAGGTAGGGCTACTAAAATTTTGATTGTTCCTAAGGAAGAGTGATTGTGAGAAATAAAGAATATAATAAAAGACAGATATCAGTATGTATTTCGTTTAACTTAGGGTGATCCGAAGGTCCATTGGCTTTTGCAATATTTAATTAAAAATCTTTACTAATTCAGTTGGTTAAAAATCCTCGTCTCAAACTTTCGCTCTGTTGATTTAGATTACTATCCTAACCCTAATGTACGCTTTCGCCATCCCATTAGATTTTAGAAAAGCTTTTTGGAAACAACGTAATTAATAAAATGCCTATTTTATGAAGTTGTTATCTATTTAAATCTCCTAATCTCAAACTTTCGCTCTGTTGACTCGGAGCAAATTAATATCCCTAACGTACGCTTTCGCCATCCCGCTCGGGTGTAAAAACAATTTTTGAAAATAAATAAGTCCCAATTAGATTTAATACGCTTTCGCCATCCTTAAAACTTATGTCCTGTGTCTACTATCTGATTAAAGATCTCAAACTTTCGCTCTATTGATTTTATCCTTTGACCGTCTTAAGACCTCAAACTTTCGCTCTATTGATTTTAAGACTTACTAATTAAATTAGACACATAAACCAAAAATAAGTGATAGTTAACAAAACATAATTAAGCCAATTTATTTCGGATCCCACGGTTAACTTACTCTACATACCGATACCTAAGTAATTTAGCCAGACATATTAATACGGTTAAACATGCATAAATCAATTTGGCATATAATAAAAGGCATATTAAGTGGCATATAATATATCATGCAATAAATATAAATAGAGGCAGTAAATATAAAACCTGAATTAAATAAAATGAAACTGAATCTTCAAGTACCGAACTTCCACCACAGGTTGGCTGGATCGTTCTTCAGACTTTAAACGGGCAGAAAAGTAAAACAAGGAAAATAAAAGGCGATAAATCTAACGTAAGGCTAGATTTATAAAAGGTTCACAACAATTTCCGGTGTAGAAATCGTTGTGAGAAAATAACTGTTTGAATTAAAGGAACATGAAATATGAGGTACGGTACAATTTTGGCAGCACTTCGTTAGCAGGAAATCGGACAGATTGAAGTGAAGTATCTGCCTCTATTTATAGGCAAGGATTTGCAGTTGCTTTGCGTGAAAAGAGGAGCTTCCAACAGACTTGGACTCGGAGATGTGCGTCTCCGCCTTTTTGGGGACTTCTTTGAAGACTTGAGACGTGCGTCTCAAGTGGAGAGAATGTAGGGGACTGGAGACGTGCGTCTCCCTTTTGCTGTCGTGTCCACTGAGACATGGAGACGTGCGTCTCCACTTGCTTGTATGGTTTGGGCTGCTTTCCTTCGTGGGCTGGATTGCTTCATTGGGTCTTTGGGTCTCTTTCAGCACACTTGGGCCTTATTTGCACTATCTTTTTACTTCAACACCCATTTTTCATCATTTAGGCATAAATAGAGGTCGTTTTAGCTCCATTTCTTCTCCTTTTCACAAATAGTCATAATAAGAGTGTAAAACCTGAAACAAAGCAAAAACTCGCGTAATATCATAATAAATCAATATAATAAACGGAAAATGCTATAAATATCTATGGATTTCAGGCTAAATATACGATATAAAATCGTGTTATCAAATTCCCCCAGACTTGAACCTTTGCTTGTCCTCAAGCAAAATAACAAGATAGAGATGGGAGGACAGCAAAATGAAACACGCTTCCACCACGTCGCTTATAGTAGCGACACTAGACAACTCCCAGTATGCATACCAATCCGAATCATGCCATTATAGCTCGACCTTTGACTCGTCATCATGTTTTACCCTTTTCATTCGCGCGCAATCACATTAAGCCCATTATCTTGACACGCACATAGCAGAGTAGTCGGTTAGTGACTATGATCCTTCTTATGGAGTTCTGGCATAATTATGTGGTATACTCCTTAGCGCTCATTTGAGGATTGTGGGGAATATAGGACAATAGTCCTTCCTACCAAGTTCAGTACCAGATGACTTCTGAACCAATCTACAATGAGTTTTTTTTTAAAATTCTTTGGTATTTGAGATTTGCGACCGTTAGGTTAAATGATCTTGTGAGGATCACCTTACTTAGTAGGCACATTTCTTATTATGATTAAGCACATAATTATTATTATGAGGATCATACACTTATATTCATCGACTCTCTGCGTAGTTGGTATCTAAGACGGTGCCGACTGCTAGAATAAACTACTAAGGGTTACTTCAAAAATTAAAGTCGATGGTTTCGGTATAAAGGGTATTCAAATCGGTTACGCATACTTGGGGGTTTTAGAGTGTAGGGACAATAAGGATATTGACTTAAATCTTAGCCAATTGCTATGCGTTTGGTGTTTAAGTAGCTTCGTATTTCTCAAACGTGTGGGGTTTTGCGTTTATCGTTTAAAAGCAAAAATTTTGTTATGGCTCAAGAAAATGGAAGAAATTGAAATAACTACGGAATTATAAAGATAATACTTGAAATTCCATAAATATTCTTTATTGAATTAGAAAAACATTACAAGGAAGGGAAATAAAACTAGAAAAAAGGGAAATAAACTAAAGCAAGTAGTACGACTCCCCCAGACTTAGATGATGCAATGTCCTCAATGCATGAGAACTACTCCTCAGTGTTGCGGTTGCGAGAACTGCTTGCGCCTCTTGTGCGAACACGACGACGTCTATCAGTAGGAGAGCCATTCACACGAATGTTAAGATCATGCAATTGTGTAGCAATTTCAGTGTATTGGCCTTCGTTCCTAATAGCATAGTCACGGTGCTCTTGTTGCATCTCTCGAATAAGCCTCAGTGTTTCATTTTGGTTTGTCTGCATAGCTTGAAAAAGGTGGTCTTGTCGTTGAATTGCAGCATACATGGCATCAAGAGTGATAGGCGGAGGGTTATTTTGAGGAGGTTGGTTGTCATCAGCTTGTCCTTGGTTGAGTTCTTCTTCATTTGCATCCACAGGTTCATTAGGTTGTTCAGGTTGGTTATCTTGAGGATTGTCTTCAATAAGCCTCCAACGCTGAACATAACGGATGTTGATTCTTTCTGGGCACGGAAGGACGACATAAGGAATCAGAACTTTGTTGACGACCAAAGTGTATCGGCCATCATGGCGGGGTGAAACCAAGTGGGAATCACGGCAGTAAGTGAGGTCGAGTGATTGAGCAGGCATCATGAGATGAGAGAGTGAGAGGAGCTCATCACCAAGACCTAAGGCACAGGCTAAGGAAGTAATGATTCCGCCAAACAGAAAGGGGTTTGTAGCGGGGGCGTTGACACAGCTTTGGATGTGTTGGAGCATAAACGGTGCGGCATTCAAACAGAGATTGTTTAGCGCACAGTAAAGGAAAAATAGTTCATGTTGATTTACCTTGTGGTTGTTGGATCTCGCAAAAATAGTATGCCCCAAAACACGTTGAAAATAACGTATAGCGGGGTTTTGAATATGAGAAGCATGTAGAGCCCTCCAACCAGTAGGAACTTCGCCAGTGAGATTAAACCATAGGTCGAAGGCGTGTTGTTCCCATGAACGACCATTGAGTTCTTGAAAGATGGTGCGGAGAGCATTTGGTGACGTATTAAAGTGCAAGTACGTAGCCACTACTTCTTGATCCAGAGTATATTCACGGTTGAACATCCGAAATTGGATGCTACCGGTTAAGAGTGGTTGATCAGAAGGAGTGTCATAATTGAAAGAACTCAAGAACTCTAAGACGAGCGGCTCATAAGTAGGTACGGGTTCGGTACAGAGATGGTGTAGGCTAGATTTAGTGAGTAAACGGGTGACACCATCAATGAGACCCAGAGTTTCTAAACATTCGGTGTTCACAAATTTTGTTGGAACAACCGAACGTTCATAGAATGCAAGGTATTTGGTTCTTTGAGCATCGTTGTCGTCTTCTCGGAAGATAACATTGTTAAGGTTAGGGGGTGGTCTCTCAGGACGCACACTACGGATGATTGAACATGGAGGCATGGTGATTTTGAAATGAAAAATAGAAGTGAGAGTAGAAAAGTAGAAAATGGTATGAAGGTTGTGAAAAATAAGAGTGGTGGTGGTGTGGTTTTATAGTGAGGATTGAAAATGGCGTGATTAATGGAAAATTAAAATGGAATTATGGTGCTGTTTAAAGTTTGAATGGAATAGAAGAATGGGAAATGATGAAGAGTTAAGGGGTGAATGATGAAGGATGAATGAGGTTTATGGTGTTTAAATGGAAGAAATAATGGGGAGAATGAAGAGGAATGAATTTTGAAAATCAAATTCAAAATTCAAAAATGGGATTAATGTGGTCTTCTGCGTGGTCAAAAAGGCAGCACAGACTGCTGGCCTTGGGAAGGCGTGCGTCTCAGGCGGCCAGTCTGTTGGGGGACAGGCATGGAGACGTGCGTCTCCTGTCCTATGCATGCAGACTGTTGGTCCCACATGAATGGAGACGTGCGTCTCCTAGCTCAGGTAAGTGGTTTCCACGCGTGCAGGTGTGGACCAATTCGGTCAGTAGCATTAATACAGAATACCAGCTCAGTACAGTGTCATTGTATCATACTATAAACGGCAAAAATATGGTATACAGGAATGCATAGCAGTTTAATAGTGATGTAGTAAAACACAGTAGCAGTAATAAATAGAATATTGCATTTAAAATTAAACCGGTACTGAGTGTTAACAGGAGCAGAATGTAAAGGTGCATAAAGTGAAATCTAAACTTAGAAATTGAAATTACTAAAACTAGAAATAAAATCTAAAAATCTAAATGGTAACATCTAGCCACGTCTATTGTTATGCACATTAGAATAAATGTGTTTGAAGACTTCGTCGAACTGAGCATTGAAGGTGTCGATGAAATCGAAGAAGTGCATTTGCAAAGTGTGTAGCTCGTTGCGCACGTGTTGTACATCTTGTTGTAGTGCAGTGATGGCTTGCTCGTGCGTGTTCAGATTAGGCATTCTTTGATTTACCGATGCGGTGGATGCAGCAGGTTGTTGTGGCTCGAGCTCGACATCAGTCATATCAACAGTGTAATCATCAGCTGAATCTTCAAAAGGAGTCTTAGGCTCATACTCGGGAATAAGTTCATCTTCAGAGAGAGGTTCATATTCAGGAATGGGTTCATCTTCAGGTATAGGGTCATAGTATCCAGGAGGTGTGTCAGGCTCAGATTCTGATACGTGCATTTCCTCATCAAAATGTTCATAAGCTTGAGGGGTTTCAGGTGAGGGTTCTCTTTCAGGAATCTGACCATAGTAAAGCCAGTTGGCATTGTTGTGCACACTCGTCCTAGGACTCGGTAAGGTGAACTGATCCAATACTTTGTTGTCAATGAGCAAATCAAACCGATCAGGTCCAAGGTTACCGATGATACCTCGGTTAAAGCAGAAGTGAATGTCCATAGAATTATGGGAACCAAGAGGTGTCAATCTAAGCAAAGGTATTCTCATTCCTATAGAATTAGCAATCATAGTGACAAATCCGCCGATCCTAATAGGTGAAACTTCGTCTTGCGTGATGCGCTCGAAGTTTGTTAGCATGAATGCGATGGCATTGACCGGGCGATTCTGAGAGGAGCAGAACATGATGAATAATTCTTCTCTAGAAACTTCAGTGACATTATCGGGTTTTCCAAAGATGTAGTGGGCAATGATCTTATGGAAGTATCTGAAGGCGGGGTTATGGATGTTCTCAGATTTAAATTCGTTCTCTTCAGGGTTGTCGTTTCCAGTGATCTTGCCCCAATATCTTTCCAACTCCCAGTATGCAAGACGATCTTCAGCTACTTTGGTGTATGCATCTGATCCATGAGGTAGCTCTAGCATTTCAGCAAAATCTCGGATGCAAAAATTGAATTCCATACCAAAGAGTCTAAAGAGAATCACTCCTTTTCTCAGTCCTTGTCCACAGTTAGGAAGGTAGGTCAAGGAACTCAGGAATTCCAGCGTGAGCTTCCGGTAGGTACTAAACTTGCGGAACAGGTGAGAACCAGTCCAACCAATTTGGTTTAGCAGGTGCAGAACGCTTTCTTCGATACCCAGTCTTACCATAGTCGGTTGGTGAGGGTAGCAAGTCAAATCCATTTGTCTTTCAGCTAGCTTATTAAATCTTGCTTCTTGTCCTCTACCACGGAACACAACTTCCATATTATCGACTCCTTGCATTTTAGTTAGTATTTAAGAAAACCTAGAAGTTGAAAATATTAAGATTAAGTTAGAACTAGGCTAGTGTTTATTTAAAAATAAAATAAAATTAAATAGAATTAAGTAACAAGTTACAATAATAAATATAATTATAAAAGGAAATATTTTATCGATTTAAGATAGCAGTTATAATTATAATAATTATTATAAAATGTTGGAAAAATGTAAAAATGATTAAAATTAAAAATAAAATTAAAACAATTTAAAATAGATTAGATTATTTAAATGAAAACAAAAGGTTAATAATAAAATAAAAATAAAATAATAAAAAAATAATAAATAAATGTGGGTTGTCTCCTACCAAGCGCTTTGTTTTATGTCGTAAGCTCGACGATTTTAAAAATAGAAAACTATTTTTTCGAATGAGCGGGCAGCTCGTCAAGTTTAAAGATTTCGATGTTTTCATCGTGTTCGAGATGATGGTAATACTTTAGACGTTTCCCATTTACGACAAAAGGTTTGACGGTTTCTCCTTTGATTTCTATCGCTCCACTCGGAAATATGTTAGTCATTTCGAAAGGGCCAGACCATCTAGATCGTAACTTACCAGGAAATAATTTTAGTCTAGAATTAAATAAAAGTACGTTATCGCCTATGCTAAAAATTTTCCTAGATATACGCTTGTCGTGCCACTTTTTCGTTCTCTCTTTATAGATTTTGGCATTCTCGTAAGCGTCTTGTCTAAGTTCTTCTAATTCGTTCATGTCCAGAAGTCGTTTCTCACCAGCGGTAGTGTAGTTCAGGTTTAAGTTCTTAATGGCCCAATAGGCTTTATGTTCTAATTCTACCGGGAGGTGGCATGATTTTCCATAAACGAGTTTGAATGGGGTAGTTCCTATTGGAGTTTTGAAAGCTGTTCTATAAGCCCATAAAGCTTCATTTAGCTTGGTTGACCATTCTTTCCTAGATATGGCAACAGTTTTCTCCAATATCTGTTTTATTTCGCGGTTAGATACTTCTACTTGTTCGCTTGTTTGTGGATGGTATGGTGTAGCTATTCGATGATTTACTCCATATTTTCGAAGGAGTTTCTCAAGTATTCTTGAAATGAAATGGGAACCACCATCGCTAATTACTAGTCTTGGCACACCGAACCTAGGAAAGATGACGTTTTTGAAGAGTTTGATAACTACTCGTGTATCATTTGTAGGGGAAGCGATAGCTTCTATCCATTTTGAAACGTAATCGACGGCTACGAGTATATGTTGATTTCCAAACGATGACGGAAACGGTCCCATAAAGTCTATTCCCCAGACGTCAAATATTTCTACTTCCAGAATGCCTTTTTGAGGCATTTCATCACGTCTTGAAATATTTCCGGTTCGTTGGCATCTATCACAGTTTAGTACAGCAAAATAAACGTCTTTCCACAGGTTGGGCCAGAAGAGTCCAGATTGAAGGATTTTGGCGCAGGTTCTAGATGTGTTATGGTGTCCTCCATACGGTGCAGAGTAACAGTGTGTTATTATGCTTCCTATTTCTTCCTCGGGTACACAACGTCTAAATATTCCATCGGGGCCTCTTTTGAACATGAGTGGGTCATCCCAATAGTAATGTTTTAGGTCAAGGAAGAATTTCTTCTTCTGTTGGAAACTTAGATCAGGAGGAAGCACACCAGCAGCTAGGTAGTTTACGAAGTCTGCATACCAAGGTGTGTCAGAGCGAGCTAAAGCTATTTCTACTAGGTTGTTGGTTTCGGCGTTTGGATGGTATGGTTCGAATTCATTGGCTTCCAGCTGAGCGATGAGTCTTTCATAAGGGAAATCATCGTCAATTGGTACTTGTTCGGGTTTTATATTTTCCAATCGAGAGAGGTGGTCCGCCACGACATTTTCAGTACCCTTTTTATCTTTAATTTCCAGGTCGAATTCTTGTAGTAACAGGATCCATCTCAAAAGTCTCGGTTTGGCGTCTTTCTTGGTTAGGAGGTACCTAATGGCAGCGTGGTCAGTGTATATGATTATTTTGGCTCCTACCAGGTAAGAACGGAACTTGTCTAATGCAAATACGACAGCTAATAATTCTTTTTCTGTCGTGGCATAATTCATTTGAGCTTCGTCTAGGGTTCTACTTGCATAATATATGACATGTAGTTTCTTATCTTTTCTTTGCCCTAGAACGGCTCCTACAGCATAATCACTCGCGTCACACATTATTTCGAAAGGCTCATTCCAGTCGGGAGGTTGCATGATGGGTGCAGAGATTAATGCTCGTTTAAGCGTATGAAATGCTTCAGTGCATTTATCGGTAAAAATGAATCCAGCGTCTTTCATTAGTAGTTCAGTTAAGGGTTTTGTAATTTTAGAGAAATCCTTAATGAAACGTCGGTAAAAACCAGCGTGTCCTAGAAAACTTCTTATTTCTCTAACAGTTTTGGGAGGTTGAAGGTTTTCTATAATTTCGATTTTGGCTTTATCTACTTCGATCCCTCTATCAGATACGATGTGTCCAAGTACAATTCCTTGTCGAACCATGAAGTGGCATTTTTCCCAATTAAGGACTAGGTTTACGCTTACGCATCGTTTAAGTACCAATTCAAGGTTCTCCAAACATGTTTCAAAACTTCCTCCACAGACAGAGAAGTCGTCCATAAAGACCTCCATTATTCCATCTAGGAAGTCGGCAAATATTGCCATCATGCATCTTTGGAAAGTCGCGGGTGCATTGCAAAGCCCAAAAGGCATTCGTCTATAAGCGAATGTACCATAAGGACAGGTAAACGTGGTCTTCTCTTGGTCGTCAGGGTGGATAGGAATTTGGAAAAATTCGGAGTATCCATCCAGTTAACAGAAATGCGAGTGTTTAGCTAGGCGTTCGAGCATTTGATCTATGAAAGGTAAAGGGAAATGGTCTTTTCGGGTAGCTTTGTTTAGCTTCCTATAGTCAATGCACATTCTCCATCCAGTTTGGGTACGTTGTGCTACAGATTCGCCTTTTGCGTTTGTGATTACAGTTACTCCTCCTTTCTTTGGTACGACATGAACAGGACTAACCCATTTACTATCGGATATAGGATATATTATTCCGGCTTCTAGCAGTTTTTGGATTTCCTTTTTAACCACATCGCTCATAATAGGATTTATCCGCCTTTGATGTTCTCTAGAGGTTTTACAATCGTCTTCGAGCATAATGCGGTGCATACAGAGGGAAGGACTTATTCCTTTCAAATCTGATATGTTATATCCTAAAGCGGTTGGGTATTTTCTTAGGACAGTAAGTAATTTTACAGTTTCGGTTTGTCCTAAGTTGGCGTTCACTATAACTGGTCAGTTTAGTTCTTCGTCTAGGAATTCGTATCTAAGATCGGTAGGCAATGTTTTCAGTTCTATAGCAGGCTTCTTCGGTCCAGGTATAGGATCAGGAGTTAAGGCCAAACATTCACCCAGGTGGTTATCTTGATATTCCCCACGCCAGTTGTCATCTTCCAGAATTGGCGGTATAGGAATTTTTAGGATCTCGGTTTCCTTATTTGGTTCAGATTGTATTTCATTAACACACTCGTCGATTATGTCAGCAGAGCAGCACGTGTCAATTATAGAAGGTGCTTTTAGGAATTGGGAAAGGATAAATTCTATTTTCTCTTCTCCTACTTCGAAAGTAAGCTTTCCTCGCTTGACGTCTATAATTGCATCAGCGGTTGCTAAAAATGGTCTTCCTAATATGATTGGGATGTTAGAATCTTCTTGGATATCCATAATAATGAAGTCAGTTGAGATGTAGAATTGACCTACACGAACAGGGATATTTTCTAACATTCCTACAGGGTATTTGACTGAACGGTCAGCTAGTTGAAGAGACATTCTCGTTGCTTTAAGCTCACCCAGATTTAGTTTCTTACAGGTTGAAAGAGGCATCAAACTAACACTGGCTCCTAA
Organism: Vicia villosa; assembly: GCF_029867415.1. Classification (NCBI taxonomy): domain Eukaryota; kingdom Viridiplantae; phylum Streptophyta; class Magnoliopsida; order Fabales; family Fabaceae; genus Vicia; species Vicia villosa. The sequence continues at coordinate 55,439,167 of NC_081186.1, forward strand.
ATCGCACAGGGCCTTCTCTATAATGGTTTTACCTATTACGCAGGGTATAGAGAAACTACCAGGGTCTTTCAGTTTTGGAGGCATGTTATTTTGGATGATAGCGCTACATTCGGCGGTAAGCGTTACAGTTTCGTTATCCTCGAGTTTCTTTTTGTTTGATAGGATTTCTTTTAGGAAATTAGCGTACGAAGGCATTTCAGTTATGGCTTCTGTGAATGGTATGGTTATGTTTAATTGTTTCAGAAGTTCTACAAATCTTTTAAATTGCGCTTCGGTTTTTGATTTAGCTAATCTCTGAGGGTAAGGAATTGGTGGCTTATACGGTGGTGGTGGAACGTAAGGTTTTTCTTTTTCAGGTTCCACTTCGTTATTGTTCTCATCAGTCTTAGCAGTTTGGTCGTCAGTTGAGGTCTTTTGGGTTTCCTTTGGCTCTTGTTGTGACATGGGTACGTTTTGAGTTCTAGGATCAATGGGTCCATCGTAATTTGTTCCACTTTGTAGTGTTATCGCGTTCGCATGTCCTTTAGAATTAAGTTGTGGTTGAGCAGGAAACGTGCCAGCAGGGGCAGCAGTAGGTGCTTGTTGTTGAGCTTCTTGTGAGATTTGAGTTTCTAGCATTTTGTTGTGCGTAGCTAAGGCATCTACTTTGTTCGATAGTTGTTTTAGTTGCTCGCTATTGTGAATGTTTTGATTCAGGAAGTCCTTGTTGGTTTGTTTTTGGGAAGCTATAAAGTTTTCCATCATGATTTCTAGATTCGACTTCCTAGGGGTGTTTTGAGCAGCTACAGGCGCTTTTTGGTAGCTAGGTGGTACAGCAGGTGCTTGTCCAGGTGCGTACAACGCGTTGTTATTTTTGTAGGAAAAGTTCGGATGGTTATTCCATCCAGGGTTGTACGTGTTAGAATAAGGGTTTCCTTGAGCATAGTTTACTTGATCAGGTGAGACTCCAGTCAAGAGTTGACATTCGGCAACTACATGTCTAGTCAATCCACAAATCTTGCAGTTAGGTGTTACGGCAGCAGCGGTGGCTGAAGGAGTGATGGTTAAGTTCTCGATCTTTTGAGTTAAGGCGTCTACTTTAGCGTTAACGCGGTCTATACCACTTACTTTGTACATACCTCCTTTGGTTTGGGCTTTCTCTAGAGCGGCTCGTTCTCCTCCCCATTGGTAATAGTTTTGTGCCATGTTTTCTATGAGGTTATATGCTTCATCATGAGGTTTGTCCATTAATGCTCCGCCAGCAGCGGCATCTATAGTCATTTTAGTGTTATATAGGAGACCACCATAGAAAGTATGGATGATCAGCCATGGTTCGAGTCCATGATGAGGGCATAGTCTAAGCATGTCTTTGTAACGTTCCCAAGCTTCGAAGAGTGATTTGTTATCTTTCTGGGTAAATCCGTTGATTTGACCTCTGAGCATAGCAGTTTTGCTAGGCGGAAAGTATCTCGCTAAGAATACTCTCTTCAATTCGTCCCATGTAGTTATGGAATTAGAAGGCAGGGATTGAAGCCACGCTCTAGCTCTATCTCTCAAGGAGAAAGGAAAAAGACGCAGTCGAATAGCTTCGGAACTAACGTTGTTAGCTTTGACAGTGTCGGCATATTGCACAAACACAGATAAATGGAGGTTAGGGTCGTCTACAGGGCTTCCAGAGAATTGATTCTGTTGAACAGCTTGGACCAACGAAGGTTTCAGTTCGAAATTGTTTGCCTCAATCGCAGGTGGTGCGATACTTGAGTGCGGTTTAGCGCGCGAAGGAGCGGCATAGTCTCTAAGAGGACGAAGAGCAGCCATCTCTGATTTTGGGGTGAATTGATTGATTTGATCAGTAAATGCCAATTCCTGATTAATCGGAATCGGTGCTACTTCGGGAAGATTGCGAGCTCGACGTTTGACGTTAATGAAACGTTCGATCTCGTTAATTTGTTGTATTAAATCTCCTCCGTGTGAACGAGTATTTGGCATACAATCGTTCAGAAAGAAAGGGAAGAATTGTCCTAGTCTCTACGGTGTAACAGTGAGTTACGATATCGACTTAAATAGTCCCCGGCAACGGCGCCAAAAACTTGATCGCGACTTTACGTGTCTATAAATCTGATGACTGCAAGTGCACAGTCGTGTCGTGTAGTTTTAAAAGATATCGAATCCACAGGGACTATGAATCGATCTACCGTTATCTAAGGTTACTATGTAAAGCTAGGGCTACTAAAATTTTGATTGTTCCTAAGGGAGAGTGATTGTGAGAAATAAAGAATATAATAAAAGACAGAT